>NC_092041.1:8748030-9048030 GCF_003086295.3 Arachis hypogaea | reverse complement strand
CAGTGGTGAAAATCCGATTATCTCGCTTGCCTCGAATTCTCTACAGGTGTGTTTTCTGTTACAAACTTGGATAAGAAAAGACACTTTGGTTAAAAGTTATTTTAATTATATACCTCTTTGATTTTATTTTATTGTTCTCATGTTGGAGATACAAAAATGAATAATTTTATTAACGAGGAAATAATACTTTAATTATTCACTTACCATTCTAGTTCATATTTTAATTTGTAGTACTTTCAAGCATTTTTTGATTAAATTTTACATATTGCACCAAATCTCCTATAGCATTCCCTCTCAAATTGCTTGGTTTTCTCGGCTAAAAAACTATTTAATTTATATTTATATATTTATAATATATAAATTAATTTTTAATTAATAAAATAAAAAATACATGTATAATTATTAAAATAAAATGTTAATATCAAAATAATGTTAATATCAAAATATTTTTATTGTATGTGTAAAACTTTTTGGTCAGTAGACAATTATGCTTTTTTATGGTCAGACAATTATGCTTGATTATATTTCTGTGTGCATAATTTTTGTCCCAATCAATTAAGAAGTCCAACAAAAGAAAAGCCCGTTAATTGAAGAAAGATAACACGTCCAAAAAAAATGACTGATATTTTCTAATTTATTGCAAGCGGCAGAATTACAACCATCGCCCCACCACCAACCCTCACGCCACCCCGCACCCTCACCGCTACCACCACAAGCCACGATATCTCTACCCCCACCACCCCCACTCCCACCGCCACACCCACCCTTTACCCCCACAGCCACTCCCACAACTCACGGCACCGTCACCCCACCACTCCGCAGCCCCAGTCCGCCACCACCCCCATCTCTACCACACTACCACAAGCATCCACCTCAACCTACACCTACACCTCCCCAATCATCACTACCACAAAGTAATCTGGAAGTAGTGAAATTGCTGGAGGTAGTGAAAATGCTATACATGTGTCTGAAGTAGGTGGTAAACCTGTTCAACTTGAACAATCTAGAGGTGTTCAACCTGAACAAGTTGGAGGTGCTGAAGTTGTTATAGATGTGTCTGAAGGTGATGCTAATATTGGTCGTGAAGCTGTTCAACCTGAACAATCTCGAGGTGGTGAAAATTCGATTATCTCACTTGCCCCGACTTCTCTACAAGTGTGTCTTCTGTTACAAAATTGGATAAGAAAAGGCACTTTGGTTAAAATTTATTTTAATTATATACTTCTTTGATTTTCTTTTATTGTTTTCATGTTGGAGATACAAAAATGAATAATTTTATTAACGAGGAAATAATACTTTAATTATTCACTTACCATTCTAATTCATATTTTAATTTGTAGTGCTTTCAAGCATACTTTGATTAAATTTTACATATTACACCAAATCTCCTTTAGCATTCCCTCTCAAATTGCTTGGTTTTCCCGACTAAAAAACTATTTAATTAATATTTATATATTTATAATATATAAATTAATTTTTAATTAATAAAATAAAAAATACATGTATAATTATTAAAAGAAAATATTAAAATCAAAATGATGTTAATATCAAAATATAATTATTGTATGTGTAGAATGTTTTGGTCAGTATACAATTATGCTTTTGTTTGGTCAAGCAATTATGATTGATTATATTTCTGTATGCATAATTTTTGTCCCAATCAATTAAAAAATCCAACAAAACAAAAGTCCGTTAATTGAAGAAAGATGACAAGTCCTAAAAAATGACTGATATTTTTAACTTTATTGCAAGTGGCAGAATTACCACCATCCCCCCACCACCAACCCATACCGCCATCCCGCACCCTCACCGCCACCACCACAAGCCACGGCATCTCCACCCCCACCACTCCCACCTCCACCACCACACCCACCCTTTACCCCTACAGCCACCCCCCACCACTCCGCAGCTCCAATCCGCCACCTCCCCCATTTCTACTATACTACCACAAGCATCCACCCAACCTACACCTATACCTCCCCAATCATCACTATCACTAAGTAATCTGGAGGTAGTGAAATTGCTGGAGGTAGTGAAAATGCTATACATGTGTCTGAAGGTGGTGGTCAACCTATTCAACTTGAACAATCTAGAGGTGTTCAACCTGAACAAGCTGGAGGTGCTGAAGTTGTTATAGATGTGTCTGAAGGAGATGCTAATATTGGTCGTGAAGCTGTTCAACCTGAACAATCTGGAGGTGGTGAAAATCTGATTATCTCGCTAGTCCCAACTTCTCTACAGGTGTGTCTTCTGTTACAAACTTGGATAAGAAAATGCTCTTTGATTAAAAGTTATTTTAATTATATACCTCTTTGATTTTCTTTTATTGTTCTCGTGTTGGAGATACAGAAATGAATAATTTTATTAGCGAGAAAATAATACTTTAATTATTCACTTACCATTCTAGTTCATATTTTAATTTGTAGTGCTTTCAAGTATACTTTGTTAAATTTTACATATTGCACCAAATCTCCTTTAGCATTCCCTCTCAACTTGCTTGGTTTTTCCGGCTAAAAAAGTATTTAATTAATATTTACATATTTATAATATATAAATTAATTTTTAATTAATAAAATAATACATGTATATTTATTAAAAGAAAATGTTAATATCAAAATGATGTTAATATCAAAATATAATTATTGTATGTGTAAAACTTTTTTGTCAGTATACAATTATGCTTTTTTTTTTGTCAAGCAATTATGCTTGATTACATTTCTGTGTGCATAATTTTTGTCCCAATCAATTAAAAAGTCTAACAAAACAAAACCCCGTTAATTGAAGAAAGATGACACGTCCAAAAAAATGGCTGATATTTTTAACTTTATTGCAAGCGGCAGAATTACCACCATCCCCCACCACCAACCCTTACCGCAACCCCGCACCCTCACCGCCACCACCACAAATCACGGCATCTCCACCCCCACCACTCCCACTCCCACCGCCACACCCACCCTTTACCCCCACAGCCACTCTCACAACTCACGGCACCGCCACCCCACCACACCGCAGCCCCAGTCCGCCACCACCTCCATCTCTACCACACTACCACAAGCATCGACCTCAACCTACACCTACACCTCCCCAATCATTACTACCACTAAGCAATCTGGAGGTAGTGAAATTGCTAGAAGTTGTGAAAATACTATACATGTGTCTGAAGGTGGTGGTGAACATGTTCAACTTGAACAATCTAGAGGTGTTCAACCTGAACAAGTTGGAGGTGTTGAAGTTGCTATAGATGTGTCTGAAGGTGATGCTAATATTTGTCGTGAAGCTGTTCAACCCGAACAATCTGGAGGTGGTAAAAATCCGATTCTCTCGCTTGCCCCGACTTCTCTACAGGTGTGTCTTCTGTTAAAAATTTGGATAAGAAAAGGCACTATTGTTAAAATTTATTTTAATTATATACCTCTTTGATTTTCTTTTATTGTTCTCATGTTGGAGAAACAAAAATGAATAATTTTATAACGAGAAAATAATACTTTAATTATTCACTTACCATTCTAGTTCATATTTTAATTTGTAGTGCTTTCAAGCATACTTTGATTAAATTTTACATATTGCACCAAATCTCCTTTAGCATTCCCTCTCAAATTGTTTGGTTTTCCCGGCTAAAAAACTATTTATGTAATATTTATATATTTATAATATATAAATTAATTTTTAATTAATAAAATAAAAAATACATGTATAATTATTAAAAGAAAATATTAATATTAAAATGATGTTAATATCAAAATTTAATTATTGTATGTGTAGAATTTTTTGGTCAATATACAATTATGCTTTTTTTTTGTCAAGCAATTATGATTGATTATATTTCTGTATGCATAATTTTTGTCCCAATCAAATAAAAAGCCCAACAAAACAAAAGTCCGTTAAGTGAAGAAAGATGACACGTCCAAAAAAAAGACTGATATTTTTAACTTTATTGCAAGAGGCAGAATTTCCACCATTCCCCCACCACCAACCCTTACCGCCACCCCGCACCCTCACCGCCACCACCACAAGCCACGGCATCTCCACCCCCACTACTCCTACCCCCACCGCCACACCCACCCTTTACCCCTACAGCCACCCCACCACTCCGCAGCCCCAGTCCGCCACCCCCACCACTCCGCAGCTCCAGTCCGCCACCACCCCATCTCTACTACACTACCACAAGCATCCACCCTAACCTACACCTATACCTCCCCAATCATCACTATCAGTACTAAGCAATCTGGAGGTTGTAAAATTGCTGGAGGTAGTGAAAATGCTATACATGTGTCTGAAGGTGGTGGTGAACATGTTCAACCTGAACAATCTAGAGGTGTTTAACCTGAACAAGCAAGAGGTGCTGAAGTTGGAATAAATGTATCTGAAGGTGATGCTAATATTGGTCGTGAAGCTGTTCAACCTGAACAATCTGGAGGTGGTGAAAATCTGATTATCTCGCTTGCCCCAACTTCTCTACAGGTGTGTCTTCTGTTACAAACTTGGATAAGAAAAGACACTTTGATTAAAAGTTATTTTAATTATATACCTCTTTGATTTTCTTTTATTGTTCTCATGTTGGAGATACAAAAAATGAATAATTTTATTAACGAGAAAATAATACTTTAATTATTGACTTACCATTCTAGTTCATATTTTAATTTGTAGTGCTTTCAAGCATACGTTGATTAAATTTTACATATTGCACCAAATCTCCTTTAGCATTTCCTCTCAAATTGCTTGGTTTTATCAGCTAAAAAACTATTTAATTAATATTTATATATTTATAATATATAAATTAATTTTTAACGAATAAAATAAAAAATACTTGTATAATTATTAAAAGAAAATATTAATATCAAAATATAATTATTGTATGTGTAGAAATTTTTTGTCAGTATACAATTATACTTTTTTTTTGTCAAGCAATTATGCTTGATTACATTTTTATATGCATAATTTTTGTCCCAATTAATTAAAAAGTCCAACAAAATAAAAACCCGTTAATTAATGAAAGATGACACGTCCAAAAAAAAAGACTGCTATTTTCAACTTTATTGCAAGCGGCAGAATTACCACCATCCCTCCACCACCAACCCTCGCCGCCACCCCGCACCCTCACCGCCACCACCACAAGCCACGGCATCTCCACCCCCACCACTCCCACCCCCACCGCCACACCCACCCTTTACCCCCACAGCCACCCCCGCAACTCACGGCACCGCCACCCCTACCACTCCGCAGCCTCAGTCCGCCACCACCCCATCTCTAACACACTACCACAAGCATCCACCCCAACCTACATCTACACTTCCCCAATCATCACTACCACTAAGCAATCTGGAGGTAGTGAAATTATTGGAGGTAGTGAAAATGCTATACATGTGTTTGAAGGTGGTGGTGAACCTGTTCAACCTGCACAATCTAGAGGTGTTCAACCTGAACAAGCTGGAGGTGCTGAAGTTGCTATAGATATGTCTGAAGGTGATGCTAATATTGGTTGTGAAGCTGTTCATCCTGAACAATGTGGATGTGGTGAAAACTCAATTATCTCGCTTGTCCCGACTTCTCTACAGGTGTGTCTTCTGTTACAAACTTGGATAAGAAAAGACACTTTGATTAAAAGTTATTTTAATTATATACCTATTTGATTTTCTTTAATTGTTCTCATGTTTGAGATACAAAAATGAATAATTTTATTAACGAGAAAATAATACTTTAATTATTCACTTACCATTCTAGTTTATATTTTAATTTGTAGTGTTTTCAAGTATACTTTGATTAAATTTTACATATTGCATCAAATCTCCTTTAGTATTCCCTCTCAAATTACTTGATTTTCCTGGCTAAAAAACTATTTTACTTATATTTATATATTTATAATATATAAATTAATTTTTAATTAATAAAATAAAAAAAACATGTATAATTATTAAAAGAAAATGTTAATATCAAAATGATGTTAATATCAAAATATAATTATTGTATATGTAGAATTTTTTGGTCAGTATACAATTATGCTTTATTTTTGGCCAAGCAATAATGCTTGATTACATTTCTATTTGCATAATTTTTGTCCCAATCAATTATAAATTCCAACAAAATAAAAGCCCGTTAATTGAAGAAAGATTACACGTCCAAAAAAATTGATTATATTTTCTACTTCATTGCAAGCGGCAGAATTACCACCATCCCCCCACCACCAACTCCCACCGCCACCCCGCATCCTCACCGCCACCACCACAAGTCACGGCATCTCTACACCCATCACTCCCACCCCCAACGCGACACCCACCCTTTACCCCTATAGCCACCCCCAAAACTCACGGCACCGCCACCCCCACCACTCCGCAGCCCCAGTCCGCCACCATCCCCATCTCCACTACACTACCACAAGCATCCACCCCAACCTACACCTACACCTCCCCAATCATCACTACCACTAAGCAATCTGGAGGTGGTGAAATTGCTGGAGGTAGTGAAAATACTATACATGTGTCTGAAGGTGGTGGTGAACATGTTCAACCTGAACAAGCTGGAGGTGCTGAAGTTGCTATAGATGTGTCTGAAGGTGATGCTAATATTGGTCGTGAACCTGTTCAACCTGGACAATATGGAGGTGGCGAAAATTTGATTATCTCGCTTGCCCCGACTTCTCTATAGGTGTGTCTTCTGTTACAAACTTGGATAAGAAAAGGCACTATGGTTAAAATTTATTTTAATTATATACCTCTTTGATTTTCTTTTATTGTTCTCATGTTGGAGATACAAAAATGAATAATTTTATTAACGAGAAAATAATACTTTAATTATTCACTTACCATTCTAGTTCATATTTTTATTTGAAGTTCTTTCAAGCATACTTTGATTAAATTTTACATATTGCACCAAATCTCCTTTAGCATTTCCTCTCAAATTGCTTGGTTTTCACGACTAAGAAACTATTTAATTTATATTTATATATTTATAATATATAAATTAATTTTTAATTAATAAAATAAAAAATACATGTATAATTATTAAATGAAAATGTTAATATCAAAATATAATTATTGTATGTGTAGAATGTTTTGATCAGTATATGATTATGCCTTTTTTTGTCAAGCAATTATGCTTGATTACATTTCTATGTGCATAATTTTTGTCCTAATAAATTAAAAAGTCCAACAAAACAAAAGCCCGTTAATTGTAAAAAGATGACACGTCCAAAAAAAAATGACTTATATTTTCTACTTTATTGCACGCGGCAGAATTACCACCATCTCCCCACAACCAACTCCCACCGCCACCCCGTACCCTCACCGCCACCACCACAAGCTACGGCATCTCCACCCCCTATCACTCCTACCCCCACCGCCACACCCACCCTTTACCCCCACAACCCCTCCCCCCACCCCATAACTCACGGCACCGCCACCCCCCCCACTCCGCAGCCCCGGTCTGCCACCACCCCCATCTCTACCGTACTTCCACAAGCATCCACCCCAACCTACACCTACACCTCCCCAATCATCACTATCACTAAACAATCTGGAGGTAGTGAAATTGCTGGAGGTAGTGAAAATGCAATACATGTGTCTGAAGGTGGTGGTGAATCTGTTCAACCTGAACAATCTAGAGGTGTTCAACATGAACAAGCTGGAGGTGCTGACGTTGCTATAGATGTGTCTGAAGGTGATACTAATATTGGTCGTGAAGCTGTTCAACCTGAACAATCTAGAGGTGGTGAAAATCCGATTATCTCGCTTGCTCCGACTTCTCTACAGGTGTGTCTTCTGTTACAAACTTGGATAAGAAAAGGCACTTTGGTTAAAAGTTATTTAAATTATATACCTCTTTGATTTTTTTTATTGTTCTCATGTTGGAGATACAAAAATGAATAATTTTATTAACGAGGAAATAATACTTTTATTATTCACTTACCATTCTAGTTCATATTTTAATTTGTAGTGTTTTCAAGCATACTTTGATTAAATTTTACATATTGCACCAAATCTCCTTTAGCATTCCCTCTCAAATTGCATGGTTTCCCGGCTAAAAACTATTTAATTAATATTTATATATTTATAATATATAAATTAATTTTTAATTAATAAAATAAAAAATACATGTATAATTATTAAAAGAAAATGTTAATATCAAAATGATGTTAATATCAATATTTAATTATTGTATGTGTAGAATTTTTTGGTCAGTATACAATTATACTTTTTTTTGTCAAGCAATTATGCTTGATTACATTTCTGTATGTATAATTTTTGTCCCAATCAATTAAAAATTCCAACAAAACAAAAGCCCGTTAATTGAAGAAAGATGACACGTCCATAAAAAATGACTGATATTTTCAACTTTGTTGCAGGCAACGGAATTACCACCATCCCCCCACCACCAACTCCCACTGCCACCCGGCATCCTCACCGCCACCACCACAAGCCACGGCATCTCCACCTCCACCACTTCTACCCCCACCGCCACACCCACCCTTTACCCCCACAGCCACCCCCACAACTCACAGCACTGCCACCCCCACCACTCCGCAGCCCCAGTCCGCCACCACCCCCATCTCTACCACACTACCACAAGTATCCACCCCAACCTACACCTACACCTCTCCAATCATCACTACCACTAAGCAATTTGGAGGTAGTGAAATTACTAGAGGTAGTGAAAATGCTATACATGTGTCTGAAGGTGGTGGTGAACCTGTTCAACCTGAACAATCTAGAGGTGTTCAACCTGAATAAGCTGAAGGTGCTAAAGTTGTTATAGATGTGTCTGAAGGTGATGCTAATATTGGTCGTGAAACTGTTCAACCTGGACAATCTGGAGGTGGTGAAAATCCGATTATCTCGCTTGCCCCGACTTCTCTACAGGTGTGTCTTCTGTTACAAAATTGGATAAGAAAAGGCACTTTTGTTAAAAGTTATTTTAATTATATACCTCTTAGATTTTCTTTTATTATTCTCATATTGAAGATACAAAAATGAATAATCTTATTAACGAGGAAATAATACTTTAATTATTCACTTACCATTCTAGCTCATATTTTAACTTGTAGTGCTTTCAAGCATACTTTGATTAAATTTTACATATTGCACCAAATCTCCTTTAGCATTCCCTCTCAAATTGCTTGGTTTTTCCGGCTAAAAAACTATTTAATTTATATTTATATATTTATAATATATAAATTAATTTTTAATTAATAAAATAAAAAATACATGCATAATTACTAAAAGAAGATATTAATATCAAAATGATGTTAATATCAAAATATAATTATTGTATGTGTAAAATTTTTTGGTTAGTATACAATTATACTTTTTTTTTTGTCAAGCAATTATGCTTGATTACATTTCTGTGTGCATAATATTTGTCCCAATTAATTAAAAAGCCCAACAAAATAAAAGCCCGTAATTAAAGAAAGATGACACGTCCAAAAAATGACTTATATTTTCTACTATATTGCAGGTGGCATAATTACCACCATCCCCCACCACCAACTCTCACCGCCACCCCGCATCCTCACCCCCACCACCACAAGCCACAACATCTCCACCCCCACCACTCCCACCCCCATCATCCCACCCCCACCGCCACACCCATCCTTCACCCCCACAGCCACCCCCACAACTCACGGCACTGCCACCCCCACCACTCCGCAGCCCCAGTCCGCCGTCATCCCATCTCTACCACACTACCACAAGCATCCACCCCAACGTACACCTATACCTCCTCAATCATCACTACCACTAAGCAATCTGGAGGTAGTGAAATTGCTGGAGATAGTGAAATTGCTATACATGTGTCTGAAGGTGGTGGTGAACCTGTTCAATCTGAACAAGCTGGAGGTGCTGAAGTTGCTATAGATGTGTCTGAAGATGAAGCTGTTCAACCTGAACAATCTGTATAGTCTGGAGGTGGTGGTAATACTGGAATTGAACCACCATGGCAAAATCCCGTTATCTCGCATCCCCAACTTTTCTACAGGTGTGTGCGTTAAACCTTAAGCTTCTCTTACAAACTTATAATATCATAGAATGAATAAGATGTTTAAACCGGCCATTAAAAAAATGTTTTTAATTATATTTTTTTATTTAAATTTAAAAAAATATTAAAAAATATTTAGAATAATTAAAGAAATTTACTCCAATTTTTTAATTATTTTATTAAAAAAATATTTAAAAAAAATAATAAATATATAATTAAAATATTTTTTAAATATAACTAGTATATGACTTTTTAACTGTTATTATTTATATATTTTTAATTTATTTATTATAAAAAATTTATAATTTAGTTACTAATTATTTTTTATTTAATTGCAGGGACATCTTACCATCTTATTTTTTGTGCTCGTTTTAATCTGTTTTATAGTTTATTTTTTTGTTGGAAGTCTAGTTTATATGTTAGGAAAATTTAAGGTTAAATTTACAAAAAAAAATATGTAGATGCTCTATATTTTATATCCGTCACTTTAAGTACAGTAGGATATGGAGATATTATTCCTCTTTCTGTAGTGAGTAAAGTAGGAGTTATGTTTTTATCTCTTGGTTGCACTTTTGTTTCTAACATTCTTAAAAGTTTCATTAAATACTTTCTTGAAGAGTTAGAAACCTGGGTAATTACAACATTTCCACAATGCATACCAAATAGTTGGATAGTTGGGTATAAGATGGTCCGTAAGATAAGAGTTAGGTTTGCCATAGGCATTGTCATGGTAGTTATTTTTTTCGGAACATTTATAACCCATCTTATAGAGGATATAAGTTGGTTTGATAGTTTTTATATGACTATAATTACCATGACAGTAGGTTTTGGTGATTTTTCATATAGTACCCTTAGAGGAAGATGCTTTTCAGTTATTTCTATTTTAGTTAGTGTATTTACATATAGTTCTATAGTTTTATATTTAATTAGTTTTATTGTTCCAATTAATTCTCATTGAGTTATATTTGTAATTTGTACGATGACAATGAATGAAAGTAACAGTTATCTTTTTTATACTTCTTTCTTTTCTCTTCATAATAATATATTTAATTAGTTTTAATCAAATTTAATTTTTTGTTATTCTAAATTACTCTACAAAGTAACCATACAGACCATGAAAGTTAATTGAGAAGTGAGGCAATATCATTTGCTACATTTTGAGCATCATTGGTAGCTCCAAAGAATCATCTATGTGCAAGCCCAACGCAGTACAAATTGTTCTTAGTAATTCGTATATATAACCATGTCACGATTGATATATAAAGTTTAGGTATGTTTAATAAGTGAAGTAGTGTAGGCATTATTTAATCTGTTCTGTACTTTGAGCCACTTTTGTGTTGATATATTGAAGTCAATGCAGAATATGATCGAATCAAATGAGTGACACTTGCCATCTCTCAACAATACCTCGTTACCTCTAATTTCTCTATTTTTGCCGATAACACCTACACGACAACATTATATGTCATACAATACAACAAACTAATAATACAACTCACTACTTAAGTATTGTTATGTAATATAGTATACCTGAACATTTTCAGTAGTCCATCACAAGGACTACACAAAAACCTATACAAGTACATAGATAAATCGCATTTACTTCTTGTCCTGTTTATTGTATATGTTGTACTAGCAAAAGACCGATGCCATGCACGGGTGAAAATTTTCTATTTGTTAAATTCCTCTATTTGATTATGCTTCTAAAAATGATTTTATTATTATTTTATTAAAAAACTACGTGTAATATGTATTGACTAAAAAAATATAAAGAATATTTTAATTATATCATTTTCAACAAAAGATACAATAAAATTCAACACCACCAAAACATTGTAGTTTGAATAATTTTCCTAAAACCAAGCATGGCTTAGAGCCAATGTCGTAGTTGATTTGAAGACTTATATTGTAAAAAAAAAAAACTAAAATATCAGTCACGCATTTAGATTGTTTTCATATGTCATATGTTCTCCTCAAGATTATAACCAAAAAATACCCATGCTTTCAAGTATTTTAACATTAATTTTTAGACAACTTTTAGAACAAATTTTAACTAAATTTTAAAAAAAGATACATTTATTGTAATATAAAAATAAAAGTAACTATTGAAGTTTTTTTTTACTAATTAACTATTAAAATTATTTTTTTTAGCCATACCAACTTAATATTTAACATATACCTAATCATGTGTTTCAAAAACTAATTAATTCAATTTAAAAAACTACAAAATCTTAAACAAATGTGAAAAGTGAAAAATATAATTGTCGTGATTAGCAACTGATTTTATGAGTTTTTGATCATTAGTTTCGGATAAATTGAAGTGGAATAATCAACCAAACATAAAATAAACATGAGGTATAAACGTATTGCCTTCATAAGGATATTTTAGAAGATAAATTTTGAATTTGTTAATATAGGACAAAGAAAATTAAAATATCAATAATATCACACTATCACAAATCACAAAAAATCACAAAAAATGAGATATGATGCTATATATATTTAGATTAGGAATTCAATCTTGAACTGAGAGCAATATGAGATGGGACATGAAAAATAAAGCCAAAATCTCCACACTCAATTTAGACATGAATAAACATTTCATGGATCAAACATTCTCCGCAAAGCCCTAGTAAAATTAAAAGAAAGTAAAATTAAAAGAAAGTGCCGATATAAAGAGTTAAAACAAAAAGAATATACTATTTTGCCACTTAGGCTACATTAACTAATTTGGCCAACATGTATCTAAGAGATCCATCTAAAAGACAAAGTAAACAAAAGATCAGTTATAAATTGTTGAATATAGAGATATAGAGATACAAAATAAAACTCTTAAGAAACAATTTCTATATTAAAAAATTTGCTTCCAATGTCGGTTATCAAATTCAAAACGTGCTTATTATACAAATGCACTCTAGTTACTAACAACACAAGGAAAAAAAGAGTCAAAAAGGCACAAAGGTAAATGTAGCTCTCAATTCGATTGGGTGCAAAAATTCTGAAAAAGAAAAATGTGAATAATTCAAGTACAATTCTAACATGGTAGAATAATACTAAAAAGGGATAAACTACTTACTAATCTTATTTCAAAAAAAAAAAAAGAAAAAGAAAAAGAACAAAATAAAGAATAATAACAAAACACATCACGACTTTTAAAAATACAAATTAATAAAGTCAGTAGCTGAAATTTCTTATAGTCGACTCCTCCTAGTGGGACAAGACTTTTTTGTTGTATTTCTTATAGAAATTAAATAATTTTACAAAGAAAAAAATGTATTGTATTGATTTTTATAGAATTTTTTACTTTTTACCACAGAACCTTTTTAAATTTAAATGCATAAAACTATCATTTAAGAGTTTCAAAAATAAGAGATCAGGTTCAGTGCGAAGCAAATGGTGAAAGAAAATAACAATACTATTTATTTTAGTTAAATACCCAAGAAGAAATCGGGCATTAATAAAAAAAGAATAAAAGCTAATTTAGAATCATAAATAAAAATAAAATAACTAACAACACCATAACAAAAATCAATAACAGCAAAAACTCACGAGATTTTGTTTATCAATTAATAAATTAAAATTTCCAGATAGATGCATGATTCTTAAATTTAAAACTTGTTCCTACCTAAACAGAAACAAATTTTGGGAAAAACTAAAAACTGAAAAATAATGACACTCACCTCAACCTCCATTATTAGGCGTTATTTTTTTATTTGAAAGAATAATATATTTTCATTTTTAAAATGTATGTTCTCCTCTAAGTTAAGGGACAAAGAGAATTGGTAAACTAACAAACTTTGTAAACTTACAGCACCAAAAAAGCAGAAAGAACTGAGACAGCTGTGATTAAACCAAGGAGATCTGAATCTATTTAAAAACACATCCATGTGGATAAAGTGCAGAAAAACTACATAATATCTTAATAAAATTATCTAAGAGCAAACTACAAAAAATAAATTGTACCACAAATTACAAAAAATAAATAACAAAATCTAAATAATCCAAGTTCAATTCAAGTGGTGTATAATAATACAAATAAGGATAAGCTTCTCACTAATTTTATTTCAAAAAAAGAGAAAAAGAGAATATGTATTTCTAAAATAAATAACCAAGAAGATAAAAAATAATAAAAATGAGAGAAACAGAAAAGGAACAAATTAAAGAATAGTTACAGAACACGTGACGACTTTTCAAAATACAAATTAAAGAAACCAGCACTTGAAATTGCACAGTATAAAGTTAGAGAGATTATTTGTTATAGAAATTAAAGAAACTTAGAGAGAGAAAGTGCATTGGATTGAATTTTATAGAATTTTTCTCTTTTTATCATAGAAGCTTAGAAATTAAATACATAAAAATGTATCATTTAAGAGTTAGAAAAATAAGAGTTAAGAGTTTTCCTGTGCAAAGCATATGGTTAAAAAAAAACAGAACAACAACGCTAAATATTTATTTAGTTAAATACCCAAAAAGAAATAGGGCATCAATAATTCAAAGATTAAAAGCTAATTTAGCATCGTAAATGAAAATAAAATAAATAATACCACGATGCCAAAAATTCAATCAAAGCAAACTCTCACAAGATTTCGTTTATCAAATAATAAAATAAAACTCTCAGAGACACAAAATTCATGTATTAAAAAATTTGATTCCAGTGTCGGTTATCACATTCACAACAGCAGTGCTTATTATCCAAATGAAGTCTAGTTACTAACAAGTAACAACACAATGAAAAAAAGAGTCAAAAAGGCACAGGCTCTCAATTCGTTTGGGTGCAAAAATTTCTGAAAAAGAAAAATGTGAATAATTTAAGTACAATTCTAGCACTATAGAATAATACTAAAAAAGGATAAGCCGCTTACTAATATTATTTCAGAAAACAGAGAAACAAAATATGTATTCATAGAATAAATTCTCAAGAAGATAAAAACCAAAAAATCAGAGAAACAGAAAAAGAACAAAATAAAGAATAGTAACAAAACACATGACGATTTTTCAAAATATAAATTAACGAAAAAATGTATTGGATTGATTTTTATAACATTTTCCACTTTTTACCACAGAACTTTTTTAAAATTAAATGCATAAAACTGTATCATTTAAGAGTTTGAAAAATAAGAGTTCAGAGCTCCAGTGCGAAGTAAATGGTAAAAAAAAAATAGCAATACTATTTATTTATTTAGTTAAATACCCAAGAAGAAATAGGGCATAAAAAAAATAAAAGCTAATGTAAAATCATAAATGAAAATAAAATAACTAACAACACCATGCCAGAAAACAATAACAGCAAACTTTACGAGATTTTGTTTATCAATTAATAAAAAAATTCTCAGATAGACGCATGATTCCTAAATTTAAAACTTGTTCCCACCTAAGCATAATCAAATTTTGGGAAAAACTAAAAACTGGGAAATAATGACACACACCTCAGCCTCCATCAATGCCTTGATGTTTTCTATCTACCAATTAACATTCGAAAAACAAACCAATAATAAAAAAATTCATAATAATAACGAATGAAAGAATAAAAAAGCAAGTGATATAAAAGAAGTAGATGAAAAGGCAAAGATGAGATCTTTGATGCTTACAGATTCAATAGAGAAAAAGTGCATTGGATTGAATCTTATAGAAATTTTCACCTAAAACCACAGAAGCTTTTTTAAAATTAAATGACTAATATATCATTAAAGAGTTAGAAAGTTAATAGTTCCAGGACGAAGCAAAAGGTGAAAAAAAAAAAAGCAGAACACCGACGCGAATTATTTATTTAGTTAAATACCCAAGAAGAAATAGGACATCAATAATTCAAAGATGAAAAGCTAATTTAGCATCATAAATAAAAGTAAAATAAAAAACACCACCATGCCAAAAATTCAATCAAAGCAAACTGTCACAAGATTTTATTTATCAAATAATAAAATAAAAATCAAAGAGACGCAGAAGTCCAAAATTAGAAATTTGCTCCAACCTACGCAGAATCAACTTTTGGGAAAAATAAAAAACTGAAATAATAAAACTCACCTCAACCTCCAGCAATGCATTAACGTTTTTCACCTACCAATTAACATATAAAAAAACAAACCAAAGAAAAAAAGTTTATAATGATAATAACGAATGAAATAATAAAAGATTACGTCATTGTTTATGAAAAGAAATTATTAAGCAACTGAAATTCAAGGTCGTTATTTTTTTATTTGAAAGAATATTATTTTTCATTTTTATTATGTATGTTCTCCTCTAAGTTAAGGGACAAAGAGAATGGTAAACTAACAATTGCCAAAACACTAACAAACTTTGTAAACTAACAACACCAAGAAAGTAGAAAGAACCGAGACAGCTGTGATTAAACCAAGAGGAACTGAATCTATTTATAAACACATCCAAGTGGATAAAGTGCAGAAAAGCTACAATAATATCTTAATAAAGTTATCTTAGAGCAAAAAAATCTAGATATGCCAAAAGATAATGTTTATTTTTTATTTTTTATTTTTTTTTTGGGTCCCTAAAATGAGAACACTAAAAAAATGGCATTTAGTAAATGCACAAACATGCCAAGGATTAGTCAATTACTGTGGCAAAAGAAGACCCAAACTTGTTAATTGGCAGTTAGTATTAATAATGACGAATGAAATAATAAAAAAGTAACTGATATGAAAGGAGAAGATGAAAAGGCAAAGAAGAGATATTTGGTGGTTACAGATTCAATAGAAAGAAAGTGCATTGCATTGATCTTTATAGAATTTTCCACTTTTTACTGCAGAAGTTTTTTAAAAATAAATGCATAAAAATGAATCATTTAAGAGTTAAAAAAAAATAAAAGTTAAGAGTTCCAGTGCGAACCAAATGGCGGGGAAAAAAAAGGTAGAACAACAACGCTAATTATTTATTTAGTTAAATACCCAAGAAGAAATCGGGCCTCAATAATTCAAAGATTAAAATCTAATTTAGCATCATCAATCAAATCAAGATAGGTAACACCACCATGCCAAAAATCAATCAAAGCAAACTCTCACGAAATTTTGTTTACTTTGAGCTATATTTTCAGTGAGCAAAAATAATACTCCAAAAAAAAGGATATAAAACTACAGTCTCAATTGCTTAGTTGTTAGTTCAAAATTTTCAGCACTTTCTCACAAACCAAATAGTCTGATTAACAGACACAATCACCAAAAGAAAAAAAAAAAAAAAGAAAACCCACAATCATTTGAAACAAAAAACAAAGAAACCCTAGAATACATGATCATGATATATAAACTCCATATTCTAACAAATCACAATTAACAAATATGAACAACTTTCAATAGTAATAGTAATAGTAATAAACGGGAAAAAGGATAAAAGGTTATCTGAACAATTGAAGGCATACTTAGGGAATGATTCAGTAAAAAAAGAAATATCTTGAATAGGATCAACCATAAAATTCATTATATCAAATTGACTCACATTTTTGGGGGACTCAACTGAACAAAGGGGAAGATGAGCAATCATCTCGTGCTAAGCACATTCATCCTTCTTGGTCAACTGAACAACCCCGTCAAACACCAGCACTTTGTGCCGCGGACTGCAAACAAACAAAGCTTACGTAATTGCTTGTGAAAAAAAAATTAAAGAACAATTTGAGAGGAAGATGCTGAACCTCAAAAACCAAGGCTTCTTGGTACTATGACTGATCCTTGAAGAGGAGCTCCTCAACTTTGATGGAATGAGTTTCTCCAGAAAATAGGCACCAAACCCATCAGCAGTATTCATTTGCAAAAAAGATGAAGAAGCACCCTTGACAAAGTGATTTTGATGTGTTCATAATAATAAAAAAATAACAGTTAGAAGAATAAGAGTTAGACAAAATTTATTTTAAAAATCCATTTATTAACATGCATGGTGTAGTTATTTCTAAAGTGTGACAATTGCAAGAAGAACTAAGGTAGCTAGTCCAATGCACACGTACATATACTATATATAAAAAGAGCTAATTCATTGCTTTGCAACACTAAAACAACACTGGAAATATATAAACGTGCCTTAGCCAAAGGAAATCAACAGAAAAAATACAAATATCAATATTGAAATACAAATATCTTGCTTTTAAAAAACTACATATACCAATATACAATTCCAAACCCACCCTAAAGATCCTATCAAATCATGGCACTTGCTAAAAACACAAATGTTTTCTTTTTTATTCATGCACTTCCCAAATCTTACACTTAATTTGATAGATTTGAAATAAGGGTAAGAGATACTAACAGTGATTAGAGTAATAATAAAAAGATTATCAATTTAAAATATTAAAATATACATTATCTCGAATAACAAAAAAATATTTTAAAACCACAAAAATTAACAAATTAAACATAATTTATAAAAAAAAGCAAGAAAAAAAATTATTTAACTTAACTTTCTTGCAAACTTTCTGACTCCAGTAGAACTATGTTGCAATCTCATATCAGAATCCAGCACGGATTCTCACTTGATCTTTTAAACACCTTCATATACCAACAGATCGCAGTATAAATAATAGTAAATTAACATTTATTTGAAACATAATCTAATAAATCCTAGAAAACATGATGATAACCTTCACCTTCAGGGCTTCTATCGCCAGCCATCTGGCTTCGACTGGACCAGCTCTTGATTCCACTCGGCATATACCGGCGTTTTGAGTAATCGAAGAAATCCTAAATCCCATTTTTCCCTTCATTCTCTTCTGGATATCAACAATTTACCCGAACTGGAAGGAGGACAGCGGGAAAGAAGGTCTAGGGTTTCGGATCGAAAGATACACCAAACAAGAGAGAGCGAGAGAGCGTCTCAAGCACAGGATGGCATAATGCAAGAAAGGCTCGAGAAACACGATCTGGAATGGAAAAAATCGGGGTTGAAGGGCTAGGGTTTGAAAGTGACCGCGACACTGTGAGAGACAAAGCGAGAAAAGGGGAGAAAACGGGAGGTCACACAGAGGAGTTGGACGGGGGATCACAACATCGACAGAGATGATATAGGCCAGAAGGAGGGGACTGAGCTATCCAGAAGAGAATGAACGGGAAAATGGGATTTAGGGTTTCGAGCGAGACAGGGAGAGAAGGGGACAGCTTGAAGTGAAAAATAGAAAATAGAGGGAGATGTTGAAGTGCTTCACATAGTTGTCTAACTACTCAGTGAAGAGCTTCTTAGGAACATAGCGAGGGTAGGAAATAGGGAATTGAAGATAGGGAAGCTTACACACTTTTTTCCCAAGGTGAAGGTGAAGACGATCATAGGTGTATTTTTAACATAAGGAAGCAAAACAATCTTCTCTTTCGAGAAGAATGAATGGAACTGAATTTTGTGTTAAACATGCTACAGCAGCTAAACCTGAAGTTCCAGTAGCACCTACGATTATCAATTTATCACTGCTGCTTTTTCCACCATTATTATTTTTCTTTAATTTCTCTATATTCTTTTTAGTTTAATTTTATTTTTTCTTCTAACAAGGTGGTTTCTGACTTCGAAAAAGAAAGAATTCCACAATTGTGGTTGAAACGAACATAAAAAACATTTAAAGCTTATTTTAAATGAATAAATCTTTTTAAGTAAAACACTAAATAAAAACCAAACTATACTCTCTGGAATATAATTTCATACAATTTTTTTTTGGTGACTAATTTCATACAATTTTAAAACTTTATAATAATTTTCTGTACATTCACTTCTGTTTACGAAAAATTTACACCATAATTATTCTATGATTTTGTCCAGAGTCTGGATCAGAAAATGAGGAGAGATGAGTGAGGTGTAGATTTGGAGGAAGCTCACATCTTGAGTTTGTCAATCTCGACCACACAAAAGTCACACTGGTGTACGTATACGTGCTTCTTCACTTGTCTAGTAACATTGTTTCCAGTAACATCATCTTGTTTTTTCTCTCTCTCAATTATTGTGCTAACACAGTTACACTGAATAACATACCATTATAATTTGTTTGGTTTGTTCAATTCGCTTTCTTCAGTTTTGTAGTGCAGGGTATCGACATCATTTATAATTTTACTTAAAGAAACTTAGGTGAATGTTCACCTCACTGATTATTTTGTTATGGTATTGGTGTAGTTTATATGGATTTTTTTATTTTTGTTCTTTTCGAGTTTGACATAATACCTGAAAATTTTGAGGCCATCTCTAAAGTTGAGAGTCTTGTTTCTACCGGTGTTAATCTCTATTTGGTTTTTATGTTATCTCTTAATGCGATTGCTTCATCTATAAGATAGAATTCAAATTTTTTACGGTTATTTAAGTAGATGAGTGATTTAACCACTAGATCTGAGTTGGTTAATTTGTTTATTTGAAAATCAACAATGAGATGAATTTGTTATGGAAAAAATTCAAATTTTTTACAATTATTTAAGTAGATGAGTGATTTAACCACTCGATCTGAGTTGGTTAATTTGTTTATTTGAAAATCAACAATGAGATGAATTTGTTATGAAAAGAATAAACTTAAATATTATTTTTAATTTGTTAATCATGAAAGAAATATTGGTCAAATTCTAAATTTATCCTACAAAGATTTAGTCATGTAGATGCTAACTTTGAAATTACGTCTTTAGAATAATTTGTTCTAAATATAATACATATGGTTCAAGATCTATTTATAATTCTTAAGTTTAAAATTTGTAATTATTCAATCTGCTTACAATGTTATTGCTTGTCTATATTTATGTAAATTTTATTTTTTATTTTTTATTTATGTGGGACCAAATTAAGTAATTCAACCCATAATTTTACCGATTGAACCAATCATCCAGTAGATTAACCGATTCGATCACTGATTCAGTTTTGACGATTATGCTTGTCCCATCCATTACGAATCCTAATTAAAAAATCCGGCGTCCACTTTCCCGCTGCCCACTTTCCAGGAAAGTTAGTGATCTAGCAGTAATAATCCGAACAAAAATACAATCAACCATCTATATGTTATGCTTTGTCACAGTATTATTTTATGTTAATTGCTATATGTGTGTAAAGGGCCATGTTTTAGGTGCCACATAATTTCCATGGTGCTGCTGACAATTGGCCAAAAGGCTATACAATAGATAGCGGCTGGTGCAAACAATATTCGCCTCACTACCTGAACCTGTGAGAAACAAGAAAAGTAAACGAAAACAGAGGAAAAAAAGAAAACGTTGTTGTTGCCGCAGGACGCAGAGAGCCAAAGGAAAAGAGTCCTCTTATCCTGGATGAAACTACAGAAGACAATACAATCAATAGCCATTCTTGGGGGGAAAAATCAATAAATTAATAATCAATGTCTAAATGAAATTTCATGTTACAGAAATTACAAATTGTATAAACATCAGATGGATCATGAATTACAACGTGAATTATACAAAATTCCATTGTTAAGCTTCATCAGTAAGGCTTACTCTGCTTGTTATCCCTCTTAAGCTGGACCTTTAATTTCTTACCTCCTAATTGGCACCCATTCATCATACTAATGGCTGATTGAGCAGCTTCAGGGGAATCATAACTAACAAACCCTGCAGGAAATGGAGCTCATCAGGCACAAGCTCCATAGGAAACTACCTATCAAATTCATCAGTAAATGGGGCAAGGGCTTACCAAAACATTTGCTAACACCGGTTGCTTTATCAACAAAAACTTTAGCACTCAAAACTCTACCAAATGGTTGAAAAGCAGTGGCAAGCTCTTGATCTCCAAATTCTTGAGGTATGTGATAAATAAACAGGTTGGCACCAGGTGGTCCTAATACATAAATTAAAACGATACCAAAATAGTCACCACCTAAACTCTCTTTATAATGAAAGAGATGTAAGAAACCAGCAACATAAATATGCATGTACCAACATTTATAACATATATCTATAACAACCTTCAACTTGACCCCCAGAACTCTTGCTAGCACTTGAAGATGATGTACCAGAGTTGCCATTACCACCTGCAGGTGAAATAGAACCAGGAGAACTACTCATAGGCCTTGGACTAATCATGCCTCCTGCGTATGCGATTGGATGTTGTAGGCCTGGAACAGCAGGATAAGAGCCAACATAACTTGCAGGAGGCACATGATAATTTCTTGGGTTCATATTGGGGCCAAGTTCGGGCCGTAGTGCATTTGCTTGATTCATGTGCGGCATCATGTTATGGTAACCAGGTTGATTCTGCATCGGTGGCATCCGGTATGGCATGATCCCATAACCTCCAGGAGCCTAAGAAGAAACAGAATTATCATCAAATATATCAAAATGCTATTAAATATTAGTTTACGGTATAAAGAAGTATTAACCTGGTAACCGTATCCATTATACGGAGGAACATAACCCATTGGCAAGGCTCCAAACAATGATGGGTGCTGAGAATCAGCATGTGGTGCATTGGAAGCTTGGGACTGTGCTCTCTGAGCTCGTCGGGCTTGTCTTTCCTTTTCAGTATCAGCCCATTTGACTACCAAAGGAACACTAGAACCCTGTAGAAAGCAAAACAAATCAGGTCGTGGATGTCCAAACTAGTGTAGTTCTCAAATTTGCAATATCACCAACAGTTTTTATCATGAGTTGACAACATATCAGCCAAACAAAAGTTGAGGTATGCAAACATATCAATATAATTTAGTATTTGATGAGTCATACTCATCCCACTGGTAGATTAGCTGCCAAAAGAAAATGTAATATTTTGGTGAATGCCAATCTAATTGGACAATTGGTTATGAATGTATGACATGGAATAGTAAGGCACCATTTTTAATCTGCTTTCATTTATTGTTATTATATAATAATTATGATGACTAATACTGTGCATAAGCAACAATCCCAAGCACGAACTGTTCAACTTTCTTTTGGCACAACATAAGATAAGCCTCACAGGCCAGAGACAGAATTTCCGTTTGAAAGCATGGATCCAATTTGATCCTGTCAAAACTGATAGATTCTGAGCCTGTAACATTATCTTATGCCATCCAGTGTAGGAATTAGGATTTTAGGAAACAAAAAGCTAATCTTAGATTTCTAAAGCATCACATGAATAGGAAGTCAGAATAACAAGTATTTGTGCATCTACATTGAATCCAAGGCACATGGTTAAATGTTCATGTCTCTCACCACCTGGATTTTGTGGCTGAATGCCGCTTGAAGATCCAAAATACTGCAAACACCATTTACAACTAAAATTGTAATTGAGTTTAAAAGCATTCACTTTTCATTCTACCACAGACTAGGAACCAAAAACATTTTATACAATTTAAAACAGTCCATATGTGCTTGAATGACTAATCATGCCATCTAAATCGGTCTGGGTTTCAGTCTGCATCAGAAAAAATATCACATCACAACTGAATTGGCAAATAGTATCAATAAGCTAACCACATGTTATTTGTATCCTTCCTCCATCAATAACATACGAAAAAAAATTGATTATATCACACATCCAGATTCATTACTAGCAGATTTAAATTAGTGGGATAAAATGAGGTGCAATTTTAATAACCACCAACCTCCATTTTATGCTTTCCATTGATTGCCTCTAAAGCAGCAAGGGCTTGTTCTTTGGTTTCATACTTCAAAAATGCACAACCTACCACGAAAGAGAACTATGAATAATGTTTTGTGTTTAAAAAATCCAAAGCCCTACTAAAAGAACAAAGGATGCAGTAAGCTGTAAAAAAAAAAAAAGTACCTTTACTTGTTTGCTGAGAACCTCTTAAAATTTGTAAATCTTTTATAGTTCCGAACTTGGAGAAAAGTGCAGAGACTTCAACTTCAGAAACATTCTTTGGAAGCATTCCGATGAAGAGTTTGTGTTCTGGAATCATGGGGGGGAAATTTGTCAATACAACAAAGTAACCCTGCTACATGAATGAAAATCAACCGGAACCGCAGATATATTTAACTAAATTAAACATTTGCACACCTAATCTTTCCAACTCGCCATCAGCATACTTTACTTGCAATGGACTAGAAGCCTGGATTGGATACAGAAAACAAATGATGCTTTCCAATTAAAATGAGAAAAAAAATATCAAATTGTACAGCTATTAAAACAATAATATTCATACAATAATCACTTCAGTGCTCTGTGAAAAGCTCTGGATTATCAAGAAATCCAAATTTTCAACAAACCACAGATTCATTGGTTATCCAAAGTCCCAACTGTATGGTGTGTTTGATTACAGGGCAAAACTAATGGTATGTCTGGTTGAAGGTTTATGGGGAATAAATTTTCATAAATGAGCTCTATGCACAAATTTCATGAATGATCTCCCATGAAAATTGATTTCCTAGCCAAACACATCACAACGTTGAAAAAAAGATGATAATACACAAACAAAAAGGGCCCCCCGCAAGAAGGGGGGGGGGGGGGGGGGGATTCACACGATGCATGAGTATTCAAGCTGTCTGTGAAATTATAGCCACAGAAACAATTAGATATATCAGAATTATAAAAAATTAAAGAATAAAATCTATACTATACTTGTCCTTTAACTTACATTTCTGCTAAATTTCTTAATGCTAATAAAGGTTCAGGGCTAATAATTAAATTTTAAAGAGATATCAGAGATTAAGATTTGGAATTAACTAAAAATCACATCATATTATATATCTTAAAATATATTATCCCAAACCCGTGATGCCTAAGAAGCTGGGCATCTAACAGAATTTTTAAGCATGGTCGTACTTATAATATGCTATTAGCCACAAACTCCGTCTTAGAGGAAATGATAGCAAGAAAATTCTGTCCAGCTTGAACAAGAAATAGAAACCCATTATACATAATATTTCCCACCCAGCATATTTGGTGCTAATATCATGAAGCTGCTCGCGCATTCATGCATACTAAAATTACTAAGTTCATTAGACACTTCCCAATGACCAACATTAATAGTTTAAGATAAAGACCGAACAAAACACAACACAGTATGGAACACGACGTAGTGGGACAAAAGACACACTCGAAGAGAGTTGCGTCCGTTACCTAAATATGGTAAACACCATCACATAAATTCCTAAAATTAGACACATGTTCTTGCCCAATTAAGACCCTCATCATCATTACTACTAGGTAGTCGTCAGCATCCCCAAACTATATATTAGCCCCCATTTATAGCGTTATACGCCTATCATATCATTCAATCAAGACGGATCACCTTTAATGGTATCATGTACAGTAGAAAACAATAAATCAACCACAAAAAAAAAAATACAGCGCAGTGCATAGTGTAGCATTAAAAAATTTGACCAACCCCTGGCAGCGTTTTCTTATTGTGACACGCATTGACGGCCTTATCAGCCTCTTCCCTCGACGGACAAATCACGAAGCAACAACCTGTGGCGGAAAAAAAAAAGGTAAAAAAAAGCCGCGAAATTAGGGTTGGAAGTTACTGCAACGTGACTGAAAACGAATCTGAGGAATCTTGGAAACGAAGTGAAGAGAGAAAGCGGGGAATGCGAGATTCGGAATCGGAGGGAGGGAAGGAGCGTAGGAAGCGCGTAAGAGAGAGAAAGAGAAATGAGAAGTTAGGCACTGACCTCGAGAGGAGCGCGTGGCTTTGTCCTTGATGATGTTGACCTCGTCGACCAACGCGAACTCCTTGAACATTGCCAGCAGTTCCGATTCCGTCATGTGCTTCGGAACTTGACCTACGAACAGCTTCACACTCTCCTCGCTAGATTTGCTCTCTTCCTTCGCTTCCGCCATTAATGCCTCAGATTAAGCGCTCTCTCTCTCTCTCTCTAAAATCTCGCGCTGTTTCTTCTTCTGTTATGTCTGCGTGTTCTTCTCTCTCCTTCTTCTTCTTGTTGTTCTTCTTCTTCTGCTGCTTCTGCTTCTGTTTCTGTGAGATTTGGATTTGGAGTCGTCGGAGTGGGAAATTGGGGATGGCGAAAACTTTTGGATCTTCAATTCAATGCCTAAATATAAAATTTGGCAGATAATTTTTTAATTATTAAAGTGTTAGAAATAGGGAAGGGTTTTGGGTTTAATTACGAGAGGGCCACTGGGGTACAGCTGGTAGTGGCGCCCTCCGTGTGCTGGCTGGATTTGCACTTTCGTCTTCTCACTCACTGCGCTAACTACTCATTAGCCAGTTTGGCAGTTATGTTTTCTTTTTCTTTTAATAATTCTCTAATTTTTTTTAAAGAATAATTTCTATTTCTACTAATCATTGGGATGGATAATCAATTAATTATACAGCATAATTGGATTGGATATTTTACTATTTTCTGAATCTTTATTGGCTGCTACAATATTAACTTTTTTTTAATTCTTGGTGTTTAAAAACTAATTAATAGTCCTATGACCTATCATCAATGACAATGAATATTTGACACTATATTAACATTTATTATCAAAGTATATGAAATCTTAAGATCAAAGTTTATACGTTACCACCAATATATCAAAAGAAAACCATTAAAATAAAATAAGATATATAGTAAGGATAAATTAACTAGAACGTTGACGAAATTCATAGAGGAAAAGCACGTTGAAAGAGGAAAAATACGTTACAGCTTTTTGAACGCTTCCATTTTTGATTTGGCTAATTTTTCTATCTATAAACGCAGAAGTGATTCTGATTACAAAATCACGTTTACAAGAAGCAAGAATTTTTAGCTTCTGCGTTGCACTAACCGGCTTTTAGCCATTGACATTTAACCTTTATTTTTTTTACCAACTTTATTCTCTATATATATTATTGTATTATTTATAGAATTCTTATTATTTCTCTTTACATGAGTTCTTTTTTTTCTATTATTTATTATTTATATTTTTTATTAATTTTTTATTTGACATTATATATATTTATAATGTAATTTTTGTGCATTATATTTATTATTATCTTTTTATAATATAATTTATTGATTCCATTAGGTAAAATAAATTAAACAAAAAAATTAATCATAAATAATAATAATAATAAAAAATTATAGCGTACAAAAAAAGAGTACTAAAAATACTAAAAATATACTATATAAAAGCATATAAAAAAATATAAAAAAATTAAATATATATAAAAAATAACATTATAATTTAATGTCATGTCCTTTTTAGTAATTATCTATCTAAAAGTGATTTTAACTAATATTATCCAAACAATATTTATTTTATCAAAATCAATTTTAGTATAGAGTTGCCAAACATAAATCATGTTGACACAAACTTACTTCTACCCAAAATCAATTTTATAAAATCACTTTTATTCAAACTCTAGTTTAACCAACCACAATCCAAACACACACGAAAATAGTCGGATAATACGAAGTAATGGTTTAGGCTATATTTTTTTAAAAAAAAAAAAGAAAAAGAAACTGGTGGGGATGATTGGTTAGCGAGGAATTTATAATGTAACGCTGACTCTTTAAATGTTATGATGGTATCCCTAGGAAGCTACTTTTTACTACTTGTTGTAATGTGGTGCGGTTTAAAAAAAATAATGCGACATTTGAATATAAGATTGAAAGTCATGATAATTTGTTTCAAAAATTTGTTGGAAGTTTGGAACTGCGAGATCCTGTGATATGACTTTGTATCAACTCAATATAACCTAATTTAGGATAGGAGAGAGAGCTCATAAAAATAATTACGTTTAATTTTTTTTATCATATGACTTTTTTCTCCTTAAAAATTTACGTTAATTGAAAAAAAAACATATAGATTATTATATTTCTAGGCCAGTTTAGATAAATAATGTAATTAAGCTCTTTAAAAAAATTAAATATAAGAACTTATATTAAAAGTAACATATAAATAAATTATTTGTATTTAATTTTGTAATTTTAAAAGTATTATTTTAAAAGAAAAATAATAAAAAAATTATTATAAAAAGTTTTTTTCTCTAAACACTTAAATAATTTTTTAAAAAATTATAAATTGATCTTAAAATTTACACTAAATATTAATCCTATAACTTTTTATAAATTGAGAGTGTAAAAAAAAAGTTGCTTACAAATTTATCTAAATTACTTACGGGAGCAGATGCGTGGCTAAACTAGGTTGCTTTGCCTTACTTAATTAGCATCTTTGTGCTAATTCTCGAGGTATTACTGATCCTAGATTTCTGTCATTTTTTCTTTTCACTCTAAGACTTAGTTTAGATGGAAGAAAATAATAGTAGAGAAGTACATGAAAAATAAGAAAGAGAAAATAAACGAAGTAAAAGTTTAATTCTTTTTAGTTATTTAGATAAAAATAAATATATACGTGGAAAATAAATTCTTATTTAGGTAGGTCTCATTACTTTTTTTATTTTTCTTCTATACTTCTCTTCTATTTTTTCTCTTTAGCTAGTTTTCTTCCTACTTCGCCTCAGAAAAAACAAAGTTTAAGACCCATTGCATATAAAAAACAAAAAAAACAAAAAACGAGGTGATATCCCATTTAATCATCTAAGAATCAATAATATTATCATATCATTCTAACAAGCAAAGTCTTGCAAAAAATTTAATCGATAATAATTTTCTTTAAAATAATTTGTTTCATTAGTGAGAAAATGTGATAGCAGACAATACTTATTTTTTTTTTCAGGATCATGAGATTTTAATAAAATTTTTGTTTGGTCGCTATTAAATTGGTAAAAGAATATTTTTTTAATAAAAAATATTTTTTTAGTGTGTTTAGTAAATTTTTAATAGTAAAATTAAAAGTATTAGAAAAATAAAAAAAACATCCTTTTTGAAAAATTATAATTTACTTTTTTTAAAAAAAAGATTTTTTTTTCTTTAAAAAATATATTTTTTACATAATAAACGAAAAAAAAGTACTTTTATCTTATTTTATCCAAATATAATTGATAAATAAATTTTTTTTACATGAGATATCCAAATATAAAATTACTTTTACTTTTGTAAAAGATTTTTTAAAAAATTATCATTAGAAAAAAGATATTTTTCGAAAATAACGTCCAAATAAATCAAAAAATACTATTTTGGATCTTTGATATTTAACTCTATAAAATTAATTAGTCTATTTATTAATGATCTCTCTTGAATTAAAGGAATATGTCTATATAGTACGTTAATAAGAATAATTACTGTTCATTAAAGTGTCATTTTAAATTTACATTTTTTTTATCAAGAGATTTCGTTGTCTTTTAAAATAATTGTTAGGGGTCATTTAAATTTTTCTATTTGTTAGTTTCTTTTTTTATATACATTAACTAAATTTATTGTATAAAAATTGAGAAATATTAGTAATTTTAAATTTTTTTTACATTGAATAGAGATTATACATATTAATAAAAATAATATTGTTAATTATTATCATTCTTATCTATTTATTAATTGTTACTAATTATTTTAAAATGTTAAAATTTAAATCTTTGATGTTATATCTATGTAAATAGTTGGCATACATATTTTTATTTTTTGTATTTGTTTTAGATAAAATATTGTATCAATTTTTTATTATTTATTATAAAATAGAATATGCACTTCTTCTGATAATAATGAGTTTATGTAAATTATGATGATTAATTTAAATTGAGTACACCTCAAATTTAATATAATTCTACTAATATAATATCTTAATAATTTTTTCAAACAACAATGAAAAGATTAAAAAAATTATATCATCTATTAATTTTTATAAATTAAAAAATTAAAAATTATTAATATTTTTTAGTTCTTATATAATAAATTTAGTCAATATATATAAAAAAATAACAAAAAATAAAATATTCAATAATTTAGACAATTATTTCTAAAAATCACCGAGACCTTCAATAAAAAATTTATTAATCCTAGTTGGTATTTAAGGAACAAATCATCAATTTAACGTGCCATATAAAATTTTTTGATAACCTAAATAAAAAATATTAATAAAAAATTAATCAATCTTACAAAAATAAAAATCAATAACAAAAAAAATTATTGAAATAATTATCAAAGATTGTTTGTTTTTTTCTTCTTAATTTTTAGATACGGGAGTTTTTGCAACTTTGTAAGTTGTTGAATTTCTAAAAGGCAGAAAAGTAAATAATTAAATGTTTATGTTAAATACGAAATGAAATAGCAATAAAATAATGCATCATAACCAGAAAATGCAACTTGCAGCTTGTTATTTGACCTTTGCTATTCAGACATTATTGTTTGACCATAGTTAAAAAAAATTGTGCTATTAATTTAATGTAGCCTGAAAAAAAAATTCAAATCCAGTTATGATGTCTGTCCAGTGTCCAATCTGATCTTTCATATGAGCATACACGAAGCTCCACAAATCAGTATTTTTTATTATTTTTTTTATCTTTTAGCATTTGCCAACCATGGTGATCGATTTTCACCAATTTTCACGAGCAGTTGTTTTCTATATTCTAAGTCTTAAGTTTCTAACCATGAAAGTGAAAATAAACATTTGTATTTGTTAAGTAAGGATGAGTTAGGCACCTTAGCAATAGCTGCTGCCGCGTTTTTTCCATTTTTTTAAAGAAGAAAATTAATTCAAGTTCAGCTGCTTAAGGATAACTGTGAATTTCTGATACCTTAAATAGTTAACTTCAAATTTGGTCGCACTTTCCTTTTCCTTCCTATTATAATATTGATTAAAATAAAAATATTAAAACATTACTAATTTTTATCAATATTAATTAATATTTTTAATTAATATTTTATTTTTAAACTATTAAGAGTTAAAATTTAGTATTTAAAATTTATAATTTAATACTTAAAAAAAATATTAACAAAATATTGGCTAAAAGTGTTGGTCATATTCTTTAAATATTTTATATTCGCTTGAACTTTTCCAAAAGGGTATTTTGACCCGATTATAATATATTATTGCTTATGTTTAAACTTTAAAGATTAATCTCTCTTTTTGTCTTTTAGTTTGGTTTACAGTTAGTATAGTTTACAAAAATTAAAATTCTATGTCTACACTAAAATTTAAGGATCAAGATTCTTTAAAAATGAGAAGTTTGATAAAGTGGTAAAATAAAAAAATTGAACACTCTTAAATTAAGATAATAAAATACACATTTCATAAAAATTATAAAATTAATGATAATTAATATTTTATTTTATTATTTTATCAATTTTTTATTTTAAAAATTTAAATTTAAAATTTAACTACTAAAAATTATTATATATATTTATATATTATTTTATATATTTTTAATATACAATTTATATTTTAATATATATTTTATATAAATGTTTGATTTAATAACTAATTTTTAATTACATATTATATGTTAATTTGTTTATTATATATATTACATATATATAAAAAATAATTACTGAATTAATAATATATATATAAAATATATGTTAAAATGTCAATAAATATTAAAAATATAAAATAACATATATGTTTATATATAACTAATAAATAATTTGTTTTTACTATATATAAAATATTTTTATTATTTATTCTTTACACAACTCCTTCTACTTATGAAAACGGAATTGGTGTCAATTCAGCCGTTATTATCTGACATTCTTAAATTCTCTTCAATCTTAAAAAAAAAAAAAAAGATTTTCTGAGAAAGGTGAAGAAAAGACCAAACAGAATCGGTGAAAAATTAAAGAATGTCCATTGTCCCATCATTGCCTTGCTGATCATAGTTAGCTTCTTCAGCTATTACAATTTATTAGTCGTTGAATTCAACAATTCTAATATTCACTTAAATAGTAAAGGACTATATAAGAAAATTTTAAAAAAGAAAACATAAAATAAACTATACCTTACCCATCAAAACACATGGCTTTGCGTGCATTTTAGTTACCTTATTATGAAAGTAAACAATGCAGTGTTAGTACATACTCCACAACTCCACAATGTGATAAAAATGGTGTTCTAATAACTTATAGCTACGGGTGTTAATGATTCTTTCCGATTTGAAAATTTGGTCGGACTCTAAATTTTATAGAGACTAATTTGGTATGATTTTACTGAATTTAAGATCGGATATGAGTTTTAAAAATAGAGATCATTATTTTGGGTCGAGTATGACAGTTTGGGTTATCTAAATTTGATTTAGTGGTTCGGTTATCATACACAATTAATATTGTGTTATTAGTGATGGATGATAGTTATTCTTATATGAAATTTAAGTATTGTAAACTTTAATATTTTGTGTTATTAGTTATTATAAGACTATAAATTAATATTTTATGTTTAAAATGCATAAGACTTTAGACTAATGCATAATATTGTATTATTTGTATTGATTTAAATATTTGATGTTATTAGATAATACTAGTATTGATTGTGGTTATGCTTTAATTTTAGGGAAGGGTTAGTTTTTATTATATTTTTCTAAGTGAATTTTACCATATGAAATAATGGTTGGAGTCTTTAAAATTTAGATATTTTCACATATTAGCTTAAGAAGATAATATTAATGGCCCGATTTTTACCTAATTTTTATCCAGTATAATTGTGATCCAAAAATGTGTAGATTTCATCATGTCTATAATCAGATTCGAATCTAACAAATAGACCCACTATATATTTCAAACCAAATTTAAATCACATTAAACCCAATTTCACCCCATCAATAAACACTTACTTATAGCTACAAGCAATGTGAATGAAATTATAAATGTGTGAATGTCGTTGCTTATTGTATTTAAATAAACTAAAATAAAATTGGAGAATAAATAAAGAGGAGGGTAGGGAAGTAAATAAACAGAAAAGGGTAGAATGGTAGTAAGCGAGAAAAACGAGGTACAAAGATAAGTACGCCAGACTGTCCCGCCAAGACAGCGCAAATGGTTGATGGATGTTGCCATCTTCCTCTCTCTACCAAGTGCCAAATCAAGACAACGAACACACCATTCAAATTTCTTTTACCCTAGTTTATTTACTTACTCTCTTTTTTTCCTCTGATTAATCATAGTGCTTTTTGAGTTGGTTTATTGTAAGATAATAAAGCTTTTAGCATTATTTTGTGTTTTCAAATTGAACTTTATATTTATTAAATATCTCCAATCTCCAAATCAAATACTATCAAATTGATATTTATCTATTCAGAAATATTATTTATAAATAAAAAATTAATTATCACTAAATTAATTATTATATACTTGTATATGAATATAAAATTAAATTTTAATATGTTATTAGTATAAAATAATTTTATACATATATATAATTATATAATATCATATTATTATAAATAATTATATTTTATATTTATTGTATAATTGATCATCTAAAAAAATAAATATAATTAAAAAACTTTATAAAATATTTTAATCAGTATATCAAAATTAAACTTTTCCTAATTCATATTCAAGGTATATATTTTGATATATATCCTATAGTTTTAAATGATTTAGTAATTAAATTTTAAGGTAATTGTTATCCATTTTACTGTTCCCATAACAACGGCACCAATCCAGGCCACTTATTTTATTTTATTCTCTCCACAATCTAGTTTTGCTTTTGACAATTATATGACACAACTTCATGCAATGACTAATGCCTTTAATAGTCATTGGCCTCAATTTGGTTTCTTATTAATGTTGTTTTTGGGTCGTAATCTTTCTTGCATGTTAGTTAATTTTCATTTGTAGTAATATTTTATTAAAATACCATAAGCGACAATCTTATATTATTTTTATATACAAAAAGTAAATTACTTCCACTAACAAGAATGTTTTTTTCCCGCTTTATCTTTTTAGATTTTGGAATCTACACTGCTCATAGGCTCATTAGGTGTGTGAATATATAGTATGAATAGTAAATTTCCTAACATGTGAGATTTGTATTAATTGTCTACATATGTCGAAAGTAAATTCCTCGTATGGTCAAAGATGCATGCATCCTAGATTTAAATTAGAAATGTCATTGTGTCACGAATTGATTAATTGAACAATCAAACAAAGAACATTCGTTATCCGTTAAGTTTAATTGTATATTTCCTTAGTCAATAATATTAATGATTTGTCTATAAGATGAATAAGTGGAAGAAGACCCTAATCAAAATCAATCACACTAAAACTAAAGATAGGTGACAGCTCCTTTTCACTTTATTTTAATTTCACTATCAAGTCAAATATAAAGATTGTCAAATGGTTGTGTAAAGGACGCTTACCTTTTTGGTGGTGAGGGATGGAAGAATGAGATTGGATATTTATCGAGTCTCGTGGCCACATGATAACAAGGGATATATATAAATGATATAAAAACTAAAAAGGACAGTGAGTGAGTGAGTATTGAGTAAACTGCAAATTAAAAGGGCCATTGCTTTCAACTTTGAAGCAAAAAGAGCAACTAGAGCCATCGACCCAATATTGGAATATGGAAGCTGCATTCATCATTCACCAAAAGGTAAATAAAATTGCTACCAAGTCCAATTGGACCAACCAAGCTAGCTCAAATCAACATCTAGTAGGCACCTTTTTTCATTCATTTATTTTTTGCTCACAAGCACACATATTATACATATATATAAGTGCATGCTATGTGTATAATACAAAAAAGTGCATGCTATGTTATCTATATATATATATCTTCGTGGGGAATGAAATCTCATGGGGTTTATAAACGATAGTGACGGTTGAGATACATGCAAAGAGATGAGTGTGATGGAACATCATTCTTGGGTTGGGCCACTTCCTAAACAAGAAACAACAACAATAAAATTCAGATTTTTCGTGCGCCTCTCTTTTGGGATCTTGCTGTATGATGCAGTTTGATACTTGAATAGTATTGTTGGACCGAAAGAAGTACTTCAACATATTTATGAAAAAAATAAAGCTTAAATATTCAATTGTTTTTCAAACTTGTTTCTTTTCCTTTTTTTTTTTCATGGACGGCTGGAAAGTGGAAACCCCAATCACTAGAATGAAATATAACAATTACATAATTAACTGATAGCTAGTAGCTACTTAGTTCTAAAATTTGTCATACCCAATAATAATAATAATAATAATAATAAAAGCAATGTTTCATGATGTTTAACTTTACACAAATGTTTACCTATTTTTTACACCTATCAAACATATACTTAGCTATTTTACACCAAACAAACATTTCACCCTATATCCTATACAACCAAACATAGCCTTGGTATAGTCTATTTAGACATAGAAAAGAAATTAAATCTCATTGATATATATCAATGAATTTTACTTACGAAGAAAAAGATCAAACAAAACAAAAAACGAGTCAAGCAAAGTTTTTGAATTGCCAATATATTCAAAGTTGAGGAAGAAAAAACTTTTCACCATTAAAAATCTAAAGTATTATGCAGAGTATCGGTTAGCACAAGCCCAAAACTAAATCTTTCTCATTTCCAGATTAATTATACCGCCTTTATAAAAAAAAATTGAAGAAAGTCCGCAGCTTGGTTGAGGCATTAATGACAAAAGCCACAGCAGGAAGCAAGCAACTTCTAATATTTGTTCTGTGGTGAATGAATCCCCTACGGTTTGTTTTAACTCTCTTTTTCACCTCTTCAACGACATCGACACATAACCACCAAAAGAAAATACATATACTTTATTTACATAGGAATAGGATAGGCCAATTTGTTAGAATCATTGTACACTATTGCCTCAGCAAACTTACATTGTCCCTCCCCTACACTAACCTTAACCTATGCATGCAGGATGCAGCTATGCTTTGTCTGTCATCAGTTGGATTCTCTAAGTAGAACATGTCCAAAGGGAGAGACAGAATAAGCGTTAGTACCCAACAAAAGAACATGTCCATTGGTTAATGTGAGTCTTACTTTGAAACATAATAGCACTGTCTCAATTATCAACTATGATGCAGATATGGGTCTCGAATGCCTTCTGTAATATACCTTCCCAAATCGATTAGACATACCTGGCCTTTTTCCTGTAGCTTGATTCACAAAGAGTTGATGTCTGTCAAAGTTCAAAAATTAATGTTAGAATGTTGCAGGAGCTGTTGAGATGATGCATCATCACTAAATATTGGGAAGGAAATTGTTTTCCCCCTTAAGTATATGCTTGAGGTTATGTAAAATAAGAAAACCAGGGGAAAAAGAGGGAATAAGGTTGAAGTTGAGGAAGAATGACTTCCAAATTTTATCATACCTCTCAGGTTCCAATTTCTGGATAATAATGCCATTCAGAAGAAGCTCTGAACTGTAGACAGCAGTTCCTGCAAGTTGAAGTAATTCCATAGGACGAATGAATGAAAATTCGATAAATCATAACTGCCTCATCAAGGAACGGAAGGAGCCAGTACCTCTACTAAGGAAATGGTGGCATATTGCATAGTCCTCTTCACAAGAAAGAATCAACAGATCATCTAAGAATTTATCATCCTTCTCTGCACATACCTGACTTTCATCAACTACCTAAAGAGTTGAGACATTTTACAAGTGAACCAATTTATCAAATTATACTCAGAAAGAAGCATAACCCATTAAATTAGTAGAAAACACCAAATATTGGAACCACAAGTGTGCTGCAGTTCTAGAGCATTAAACAAAGGTGAATATGCATACCTGGCCTTGAACAGCTGTGACCAAGGTTGCAACCACTTTCTTATCAGGTTTAACTTGAGGTGTGATGTAGACTCTTTTACCCTGTGGAGGCATGCAACATTACAAACACATTTTAAGGCAGAAAGTGATGAGTACACAAAAATTTGAGCACAGGAACATTTGCATCAATACCTTCAGGAGTGGTGTTTGTCTTGCTTGAGCCAGAGACACAGGCATGCTAAAGCCTATCTCCTTTTCTTTTTTCACATCCCTCAGAATGTAATTTTTCTCATCAATAAAACAGTTTGCTTGCCCACAGCTCTCAAGCCATAAGTGTGTCACCACTAATTTACCAAGAGCCATAATTTCCAACATATTCTTTGTGCGTATAAATTTGTCTGCTATGAAATGTGTGGCATCCATTGAGCTTGATGCAGTAGATATATTGAGCCTTGCCACAACCTGTCGGAGAAAGATGAAACAATCACCACTAGGAACTGGTTATATTTCACATCCGTGACAAGCATAAATCAACAGCTACCTTTTGTTGCCTCTTGACAACATTGTTATCCAAATGCTGGCTAAAGAGAACTCGAACAAATGTCATATCTCTTCGCTGTCTTGGATCTTTCCCTATTGAAGCTGATGTGGGCTCAGAAACTCCTAATCTAATAAGCTCCTTCAAAAGGGGAGACTTTCGAAGGCGTTTGTTATTTGACATTATTAAGTCTTTACTGGAGGAGATTGTTGTTGGAATTTCTGGACTGGATTGTGCACTGCTCTTATTAGCTGATATTTCAACACGTGCCAACGAGGATCGCTTATCAAGTGAGCTTTCAAATTTCATGGTATCGTCAGCTGAACCAGGTTGAACAGAATTCCCCTGTGACAAGCATCTGCTATTGTCAACGCATGACTTATCCTCATCATTTTGGCGTTCTATACTGTTAGTGGACCAGACATTGCTTTCATTTCCATCAATGCACAAAATAGTAGGTGCATCAAGATTGTCTTGCACATTAGCCTTCTTTCTTTTCCCCCTTGCTCTTTTAGGATAAAGCCAAGAAGGAGAATCATTTATTAAAAAACTGCTGGATCCAGATAGCTGTGGACTAACTTCAACCTGGTGATTCAGGCTGTTTTTCCCAGTCTTCCCAGACAAATTGGTAGGTAAATTGAGACGTTTTGTCCTAATTCCCAACTTCAATGGATCAGCCTCTATATCAGCCCCCTTCCTCTTGCACCTAATAGTGTCATCCGCCTTGACATTATTGTTCCTCTCTGTATGATGGATTGATTGATTTTTCTTTCTTGGCCTTCTGCTCTTGTTCTTATTTTTGGATTCTGTGGTGGCTGGTTGAAAACTAGTATACTCTCCTGTTGAGCAAACCTCTTCAATTGAGACAAGTTCACTATGTATTGGTGAAGTGGTATTATTTTCAGACTGTCCCATAATAGTTGACTTGCTTTTCATCATTTTTTGTGTTTCCACCAACACAGTATTTGGCTCCTGATTCTCAGTGTGCTTTCTCTTCTTTGATTTCTTTGTTATGGACTGTAAACCAGAATTCTGTTTATGCAACAAGTTTTTCAAGTGACCTTTATTCTCTATCAAATCACTCAAAGAGCCATCAGGTGCTTTCTCAGGTTGGTGAGCATCATGGAAATGGCAGCCAGTTGTGGGCATAAATGCTAATGCCTCCATAGCTTCAGCAGCTATTTGAGTATCTAAACCAATACCAAACATGTCTTCTGTATGTATCACACTTGAATAAGGAGTCTCGTTCTCTCTCATTAAACTTGACTGAACATCCAACTCCTTGAGAGAGTTACTTTCATTTTTTGTTTCAATTCCATGTCTTTGGACCATGTTCTCAATCTCATCATCACATCTAACACCTGCACACCGTATTCCTTGGCTCTGAAGATGTCCACCTTCTTTCTGGTTTTCACTTCCAATATTTGAAGCTGTGTTAACCTTTCTACACAAGATACCAGCTCCTTTGTCATCTTGATCATCGCCATCCCATCTGAAGGGTTCTTTTTCTCTATTCTGGGTTTGAGTTTTAATTTTTCTAGCCAAACTTAGTGATCCTCTTGCACTCAGGACATGGAGTGATTTCTCTCTAGTGGGCTTTATGTGATAAATTCCTTGAAGCAAGTCCATATCACTAGATGACAAGTACTCATCCACAAACCCAAGAGCAGCTTGGGTTGAATCCCCAGGCTCTGGTGAGTGAATGTTATTTAACATCTTGGTATCAACTGAAATTCCTTTCTCCCCTGCAAGCATGTGGTGTTTGTTCTTTACTTCAGTATACCATTATCAACAATAACTTTGACATTTAATAGGAAGAACTATACATATAAAAAAGAAACGTTGAACTCATTCTTATGTTGTTCATAACAAAAACATACCAATAGCAGCTTTACTAAAAGCAGTGCCATTTGAATCTGCTTGTTTGAAAGGTGGCTTTACAGGTCCCTTCTGGAAGTGCATTGAAGGAATTCTTGCAGCTGGACTGGTTCCATCATCAGCCAACCCTCTCACAGCAGATGCTGCCCTTCCATTGTCCCTTTCGTCATCTTCGCTATCAAGCACAACTTCTTGTCCATTCTCGCATGTTGGACCACTTTCCACATTCTCCGAAGGGTCAGAATCCTCCACAAGCTCAGTGTTCAGATTGAGATTTTCCAGTTGGGGTTCAGTGAAGGGGCTATTGAGCACTAAGGTGTCATTGACGAGTTCAGTTTCTTGAAACTGAGCATCTTCATCAGCATCTTTGAATTTACCTCCTAATTATAAACATAACAACATAATCATCAGGCTAAGATACTTTTATCTATCATATTCTCTACACTTACAATCAGAAGTGACAACTTCCACAAATGCTTTTTAATTCCTACAAGAACACTCATAAGCAGTCCCACTATCGAAGATCATGAATGAGATTTGTTTGCGTTATTTTCACTACAATCAGCTTTAATTCGTACACAGCTTGCATAGTTTGGTACAAAATTTCATGTGCATGGAAAACTCATTATGATCAGTGAATTTCTTTTGTTATTTTTCCATTTCAACGAGAAGCGGAATGATCAACGTAAATGACAAACAAGTTAACAACAAAATCAGAACAAAAATAAGCAATAATGAGGAATGAAAAGGTACCAGGTGGTGACGAAGAACAAATGACGTAGGAGGCATCAGCCATTGGAGTATTTTGAACAGTGTTAGCGTTGATCAAGGGTTAGGCACATGTAAATGAGAAATTTGATTAGCGTCAAACTGAACTGAAACCCTAAAACAATGATCATAGAAGAATGCAGCTGAAGAAGAAGAAGAAGAACATGATGATGATGATGATGAGTTTCGGAAATCAGCGCAACGAGTTCATGAAGGAACCCCTTAATCTGTGGGTTTTGGAGCGGAAATGAGAGAGAAACAAAAATGAAGCATAAATTTTTCATTTCAATCTTTTGGAGGGAAACAACTAAGATTTTTTTTTATATAAATTAATTTTGACAGCTAGTGACAAATGGGCATTTGGTCTAGTGGTATGATTCTCGCTTAGGGTGCGAGAGGTCCCGAGTTCAATTCTCGGAATGCCCCTAAATTTTCTTTGGATTTGACATAGTCAACTTTTTTATTTTTAATGTATTATTTCAATATTTTAATGCACATATTTTTCTGTGTATTTTTTATTATGACTTATGAGTCCATGTGATTTGACCTTTTTATATTAATAGATCTTACATGTACCAATGATATATTCAGATTCATGTTATTTATGTCAGAGTCTTGGAGCTGATTCCGCCATGCATTTAGAAAAGGTAATTCAACCTTCAATCATATGCATATTTATAAGATATAGATAGATTCGTTATCCACATTTACCATATTACCCTTGACTCGTTTTGTATGATGCTTAGAAAGTGCCACATATCATAATATCTCTCTCTAGCTGGAAACAAAGCAAGGTTCTCCTACAAAGCTAAAGGTCAAACTAGAACACTAGCCTTTCTGTGAATTGCATCACAGCCATCTATTTTTAGCAAAAAATCATGCTGAGAATTGGTTTAAGGTTTGTTTTGTTTCAAACTTCACCTTACTGGCTTCACTTGCCTTTGTGTTTTTATTCATAGAAACTTTATGTTTTTGCCGTTTGATGATTTGAAAACATGAAGCATCTCTCGACTTGCCACTTTCATCTACTATTGAATCTCTTTAATTACTCAGCTTAATTTCTGTTACTAGAAGCATCTTGAACTACGAAAATGGCTATGAGACACATTTTCTTTATTTAATTGTTTACCTTTGATCGTACATGTGGATTTTCCTTTCAGTTCGTTCTTTGATTAAAGTAACCTTAAACCATAGCTTACTGTGTTTATTAATAATTTGTGGTGATTATTGAAACAGTGAAAACGGTTCCTATTCAAGGGCTTTGTTTGGAGAGAGTTTCCACAGGTTGTTGTCTACTCACACTGGAAGGTACTAAGGCAACTTACCTTTCAGCTAATTTTCTCTCTGTTTTACTTTTCTTTGCCATAGTTAGGAATGGAAGGTAGAGAAGAAGCAAAGGGAATAAATAAATGAAGAAATGAATGTTCATAATGTATCCATATCTAGACACAATACAACTATTCAACTAGCATGCTTCATGAATTCCATATCTTTAGTTCATTTCATTTCCACCTTTGTCCTTCCAATTTCACTGTAAATAATTAGACACTTAAGAATTTTGATCTATATTTTAATAACATAGGTTGCTGAGATATAAGTATGAGAGATGAAATTTACATCGGTAGACTGGCGGTATATTTTTTTTTCTTGAAGATTTGGATTAGGATGTGACATTTAACCTGTTATTTGTCACTTAGTTGGACTTCCTCTCCAAAAGTTGTTTACTTCTAAACAGAATATATATTTAGAAGCTTTTTAAATATTTTGAAAATATTGGTGTTTCAATGGTTTTAGCCATTGATCTTAATCATAAAATATATATACAGGCTAAAACTAGTAAAACATTAGTATTCTTACAAAATTTTCTTTTTTTGGCTTTGTGTTAGAGTAAATTTAGGATCAATTAATATTATTTAGCATATCTGAATATTTATGATAGGATATTACGTTTTATTATGTAAAAAAATATTTTGTGGTTAACCTTATGTATTTTTACTATAATTAATTATCATCAACATTAAACTAATAAAAAATAATCTAAGTAAATTCAAATGAATGATTAACTTTATGTACTCTTTATGTACTCCTATCATAATTAATTACTATCAATATTAAACTAATAAAAATAATATAGGTAACACTTTGAGTTGGTGCACTTGCTTTCTTAATGAGAAATGGATTTGTTTCTTTACAGCACTTTCAGACTTTCTCCTTGAAATGGACGATAAAAAGTCACATAAGCTGACGTAGACTCTACAATAAACTTTAATATCATTTAATAAGCGCCTAAATAGACGCCAAAATTTTGTTGGTAAATAATGTTATTGTACAGAAGATGCCATGTAACTTTACTGGTTGCTTTCAATTCAAATTTCTTGTGGTGGTCCAGGAAGCTACAAGATAAGGTAGCACTGATAACTGGGGCAGCTAGTGGAATAGGAAAAGCTACAGCAACCAAATTTATCAATAATGGTGCCAGAGTTATTATTGCAGATATCCAACAAAAACTTGGTCAAGAAACCGCAAATGAACTAGGGCCTAATGCCAGTTTTATAACATGTGATGTCACAAAAGAATCAGACATATCCAATGCTGTTGATTTTGCAATTTCTGAACACAAACAGCTTGATATCATGTTCAACAATGCAGGGATAGCATGTAGAACTCCTCCAAGTATTGTGGACTTAGACATGACAGTATTTGACAAAGTCATGAAGATAAACGTTGGCGGGCTTGTGGCCGGTATCAAGCATGCAGCACGAGTTATGATCCCGCATGGAACGGGCTCGATTCTCTGCACAGCAAGTATCACTGGTGTGATGGGAGGGATGTCACAACACACATATTCAATATCGAAGTGTGCTGTTATAGGTACTGTTAAATCCATGGCTTCAGAGCTATGCAGGCATGGAATAAGAGTGAATTGCATATCACCTTTTGCAATTCCTACTACTTTTGTTATGGAGGAGATGAATCTGTTGTATCCAAATGTTGATGCTCAGAGACATATGGAAATTGTTCATAATGCTGGTGTTCTGAAGGGAGCAAATTGTGAACCAAATGATATTGCTAATGCTGCCCTTTTTCTTGTATCTGATGATGCTAAGTATGTTAGTGGTCATAATTTGGTTGTGGATGGAGGTTTTACATCCTTCAAGAATTTGGATTTTCCTGCACCAGATCAAGTGCAGTAGAAGTTTGTGTAATTTATATTTATAGAGAAAAAAATCATCACAATGATGAAAAGAACCTGCCAATTTCAAATTTTAGATTATTTTTCAGAAAGCCAAATTCACTTTCTCATTACTTATCTCACTATGATTACAGAGAGAATGACTTTTCAAAAAGTATGTATAGAAACTAGGCAGTCATAGTACTATCATACAATATGATCGGAAAACAAGATCATAGACTTTCCATAACCTAAACTTTTAACCCACATATGATGGATTTTATAGGATAATCTACTTTAATTGGAGAATGCATAGTTGCATACAACATTTACTGTAGTAATGCACTTTTTGTTGGATCAAAACATGAGATCATTGTGAGCAACTCATCAAGTCATTCCTTTCCGTCCGTTCTCTCCAAGACCACAATTCACAAAGTCAACCTTAGAATTTTGAAGATCATAGCTGCAGTTAAAAACAACAACTCAACTTACTTTTTGCATGGAAGGGAAGTTCTTCCTTCCGACATCTTTTGCTTCAACAAACAGAACTATTCACCCTGCAACTGGAGAAAATTGTGAGCATCCCCATTTGCAACTTATCTCCCTAATTAGTTCAGCCAAACAGATGTTACTTTTTCACTGTCAAGAACATTGAAGTTCAAGATATTTTTTTCTAATTACTTTTTCCTACGATTCTGGTTTAAACAATTTCATAGAATGATAAATCAGCAATCACTTTTCAATTGGAATGAGCCAGAAAAGATTCCCCACTTTCTGAATAGACATTTGATAATCTTCTCTAGACCACAGTCATTTCGTGTCATTCATTACCTCCTCTTTGATACAATAATTGGATCCTTTTGTTTACTTTATAATGTATAGAAAGATGCTTATATGCTTAGAGTATACTCACCCATGAAAAGATGTAAAATAACTTTGACAGAAATCTCACTATCAATAATGAAACCAATCAACTTTCCATCAGTAGGCCTCCTCATGATAACACTTACAGCTGCCTCCCATATATTACTTGGCGAAGGGAACCACACTTAAAAAAGATTCATATACAAATATAGTTTACATCACCTTGAACTTTGTCTAATGATTGGAAGTTAAAACTTGAAACTTAACCTAATTGTTTGTTTATGAAGTGTTGTTCTTGAGGGGAAAGGGAGGGAGAAAAGAATTTTGAAGAGTAAAAAATAAACTTTAAGGCCCCATTTGGTAACTATTGTAGGACAAACATACAAAAATACAGGTTAACACAAAGCTATCTAGAAAAGGAGTTAAATGTAAACAGAGAATGTTTAGGATAAAATTTGCCCAATTTTTGGTTCATCCAAAATATGTTTGATTTACAGAAAATCTCCACATACAAGTCTTTTTCCTATACAAGTCTTACAAGTCCTCAATATCCCTTATCCCTAAAACGCGCTTCTCTTTGGACCTTATGTTTCACATGCCTATTTAACAGATTTTTCAGTTAATCAACGCGCGAATATATAAAGGATTTCGTTTTCTTTTTCGAATTTTTTCTGCATTTCCTTGCCTTTTCTCTTTCGTTTCCTGTTTGATTTATATACATCTTGAACTTAATTCACTTGAGCTTGTAAGGAAAACCTATGCAACAACTTTGGCTTCAATGGATTTTGTCATATTAGATTTTTTTTTTCTCAACTAACCTAGCTGAGTATGCAGACAGATTTCTTTGCATAATTTTGGTTTATTTATTGGCTACTATAAGAAATAAGCATCATAATATTCCTAAAACAATAGTCTAAGATCACAAGATCACATACAGAAATTAGCAAGACCAGATTTATATCATCATTTAACTACAAATTAACAAAAACAAGTTGAGCAAAAACAAATTCAAGTAATTTCAAAGTTGCTCTATTCTTTCTGCAATCAAGTTAACAGCAGCATTAGCCGACGAAAAAGCCCCATGAAAACTTTCTTTATAAGAGATAGATTCTAATTGAAGAGCCATCTTCAATAAAATCTCACCAAGATCTGTTTGCTTTTGTAGCAAAGAGTTGTAGTATGATTGTGCAGCAATCCGGCTAATCTCAACATTTGTTTCCTCTGGACAGTACTCATCATCCAACCATTTATGCAAAGTAATCCTAAGCCATTCTGATTCCTAACCAAATTCAAAGAAAAAAAAAGGTAAAAATCTCAACTAACTTTCTTGGTCCACTAGGCATAATTATTTAAAAAAGAGTACCTGCAAGGCCATGGTTGGCTCTAACCAATGATCTGGAATACATAGGTCTTCAACTTGGTCATCAGAATCAGGTATTGAATGAGAATAGGACTTCACAAGTGTTGGGGACTGAATATGAGGATGATGAAACATTGATAAAAAAGGTAGAGGATGTTGGTGACTGAGGGTAAGATAGGAGGGCGAGAACGAGATGAACCGGGTGACATTGGAAAACAGAATCATGAACTGACCAGAATTCGGTTTCAAAGTTGTCATGGTTTTCATCGTAGAAAGGTGGTTGTGCTGTATTGTCTAGTTTTTACCGAGTCCTGACTGCACATGCAAACGGCTACCAATATGGACCACATAGAATGCAAGCTTTTAGGATAAGGTCGGCACCATAGGGCTAGAGGCAGTGCAACTATTCTCGTTAACTATATCTTTTTGGGGTTTAAAAATCTCTTCTTAGGCTCTGGATCTTTATAAAATTACCAAAGAATCAATTGTTATACACTTTGATGATTTTTTACATTAAAATGGTTAGGATGGATCACTAATTAAATCCATAGAAATTACATAGTTAGTTAGATTATAAATAAAAACTATTACTATTGAAAAAAATTAATAAATTAAATATTAAATTTGGTTCAATTTAGAGTTTTTTTTTTTTCTATAACTTGAAGAGAGAATACTTGCATTGATTTAGGGAGTACTCCTCCTTCAAGTCAAGAAAAAAAATAAATTAAATATGAAATTTAGTTTAATTTAAAGTTTTTTTTAACTTGAAGAGGAATACTTGGATTGATTAAGGGAGTACTCTCTCTTCAAGTCAAGGAGAAAAATTTAAAATTAAACCAACTTTAATATTCAATTAATTAATTTCTTTTCCAGTGCAATAATAATAATAATTTCTATTTATAATTCTAACTAATTTTTATTGGTTTAAGGTTTAACCAACGGGGTCTAACAAAATCACTGTCTCACCAAGAAATTTGCTTTGATTTTTAAAGCACTAGAAATTCTGGCCATTGCTATCACTATAGATAGAAAGGCCATAGAGATATATTGTCATGCATTCAATATTATAACAACACAACCATGATTTCTAACAAGTTTCCACAAGTATCTGGAAAATTTTATTCCTTAAAATACAAGCAAAATTTTCAGCTTTTAACACTGAATTTTGCTATTATTGCAAAGTTTTTGCTATATATCAATAAAGCGAGCATTCACATAATTTTGAGAGAGAACAAGCATAGATGCACAACTACTGCAGCATAGGACTTTCCTGGTGCCCGCAAAGTCAGGGAATGAGAGATCAGACACCCACTAAATGCTTGCAGGATATGCAGAGGAGCTTGGACTAGGATTGTTAATTGCATCCTTTGGACGTATTATCATCTTTTGCACCATGGATCGAAAGTCCCTACACATGTTAAGATTAAGATTAAAACACAATAGTTAGGGGCAAACCAAATTACTTTACCAAACCAAGACATTTAATTTTTCCAAGACTTGCTGAACTAGCTAATAAGTAAATTAAAATTCGAAGAGAGTTTATTTTTGCCTTTTGTAATTTTCAAATATATTTGTCTTTGAAAGAAAGAAAACAGTGGTTTCTTTCCAGGTTCATAGTTTAGTGATGACAACATATATTTGTTATTCATAATGTGTAGAAACATCTGCAAAGAAATAACATTGAACTGCATAATATTTGTTGTTTTCATATGATATATTACTTTTGATAAATTATTACTTAACTGCCATGGGAAATCTCCCAGGAGCATAATATCTCCATCCTCGTCTATGCAGGTCACATGCCATCCACTGCTTCCATTAATTAAGCCTCCGCCAAAATCAAACATCCAGTCAAGTTCAGAAATGAGTTCGTCATATCCAGCAAAACGAGTGAGATCAATTGCTCTGCCAAGAGCAGTTCCTTGCTTAAGAACCTGAAATAAATGAATGGTCGCCTTAGCTCAGATTTCCAAAAGCCTATAGATTGTTCCAGCTTCAGCTAAGCATTACATTATTTCAGTCACAATGTAGTAAAACAGGTTGAATGAATCAGTTCGTCAAACTAACAAAATGCTTTGACAGTTAGGCATGAAGGTCCCCCTTTGGAGAGATTTAGATCCTGCCATGCAGTTTTTTTTCACATGACAGGGTCATCTGGAAAGTATACAATGAAACAAAGACCATGCACAGTGCTGTACGTATTTTTTCACATGGCCTTGCCAAGTGGAAAAAAGTTTCACATGAAAGTTATCCCATCCTTTTCCAAGCACCCAAGGGAAAAGGGGATCCTACCCATATTTTAGTTAGAAGCCTAGAAACAATAAATAAGTGCACTTCAATGAGTAAAATTCTATAATATTCACTATAAACAAATCATTCATGGAATCATGGTTAGATCATAAATGTGACTTTCTACCTTTGTGCAACTTCTACTATTATCAGAGCGACACTTCTTGCATCTTTTCTCTGAGGAAACACCTTGAATATTTCCGCACTGTTTTGCTGCCTGGATTGTTGCATAAATACTTGAGTGAGACATTGGAGGAATAGAAATGGTACTTGGAATCTTGCTGTAAGCAGAAAATTGTGGTGAAGGGAGCTCCGATTGGCAATCAGTTAAGTAAATCCCAAAAAGCTTGTATGTAGTACAACTGCTATGTGGGCCAAAAGGAACATCGTTTTCATCTTTAGATTCAGAAGAAGGCCATCCTTGGGATTCAGATCCCGGACAGTACGCATTTGAACTGGAAGTTGACAAGTCTTCATGTGGAAACGACATTGAGCTTCCAGTACACTGGTGAACAGGGTCTTGAATCGGAATTCGAAGCTGATTCTCAATCCCAAGGTTTGAGTTACAAATAACCTTTGATGATGGTTGTTTTAGCACAGGCTGTGGAGAAGCTACATCATTGTAGTCTTGACCTTGCAAGTCCCTTTCCAGTCTCTGAGCTGCAGGCTTAGCTGAATACCGAATTATCTCTGATGACAAGAAGAGGATTTAATTAGTCACATTCTCATTGGGAAAGCTACACATTGTAACAAAACATGAAAATTTAGAGAATTTTATAGCTTCATTGAAAAATTGCATTTGAGGGGGAGAAAAAAAATGGTTAAGAGCTGACCATCCTTGACAAAGCCACTTAATTCAGGCAACGGCAGGTTATTTGGACGGGCTTTCTTTGGTGCGGGGAGAATAGGAATGTGTTTCTGCTTGGCACAGTCCAAGGCCTCAATCCACCAAGGACAAACTCTTTCTGGATGCATATCTGCATGCGGTGTAGCATCCCATTGGACCTAACAGGAGAAACAAAATAAATTGAATCAGGGTAAAATAAAACAAAATATGTATTATAATCTCTCAAGGAAATAAATTTATAGATTCGGAAAGGATCTGATCTGATTACCTTGAGGCTTCTCCATTCAGAACCAGGCCACCTAATGCCATCAAAATCTTCAATACTGATTACTGTACCTGCATATCTGGATAACCAAACAAGCAAAAGGACATGTTTATACATCGTTTTCTCGTAGATACCATTATTACAAACTTTGAGACCAGCACCTTTTTCTAGGTTCTTCAACATCAAGCAGCAATTGTACTCTCGTACCAGTTGCATAGCTCATTTGAGTTGACTTCATGTAACGTTGCAAAGGAATGATAAATTCAAAGGGATTCGTCCTGCAAGAGATGTGTATATCAGGCTAACGGCTCTTTCTAGGAATTCATAGAAAAACTTTATACAAGAAAAGTAGGCAGTATGTGCATTTGAGTTTCAATGAAATCCAAAGCACTCACCGAGGGTAGTGGTATACAGTGAACATGGATCCTGTGGCAACAGCATTGGAAGCACTAGCCAGTATTCCTAGTTGCATGCTATGAGCTGATATCAGAGAAGCAGATGGGGATGCAATATTTTGCCGTTTCATAGCTCGACGAACCCCAATTCGGAGTTCTCCGTTTTCTCCCCTGCAATGGCATAAATATTGCCCTGGTTACTCACACTTTCATTATCACTGGTCTAATACTATCATGGTTGACTTAACAACCCCAATTGTTTAGATTTTACAGGGTTCCTCGTATAAAAATTTGTATCTTAAAACCAAAATAGCATGAATCTTATGAATTTTGAGCCCCTCTCCTCCATGAAATCAAATGAGTGACATCTATTTTTTAGAGTTCAGACCCCGTGAATCATGGATACAGCAATTCTTAATTGAAAAAGATATTGGCGGTGTCCAAACAATTCAAAAAGTTGTTTGCAAATGCAACAAAAAGTTTTAGAATACCTGAAGAATATGCATGTATCTCCAGCAGCAAGTTTTTTGGAGTTTAAAAATGTGCTCCAACCGCTAGTAAGTAAGTTTCGTCTTGGCTGACCTGCATGGCAGTTTACATTATGATGTTAATCCAACTCTAAATTAACTAATCATTTTAGACGAGCATTTCATTTCTTACTAAACAGAAAGATGCTACATGCCCATATATATTACTTTTGATTTCAAAACATTCAATCTCTAAGAGAATCATTAGAATCAATTTAGATCAATTAGTATCGTTTATATTCATATAGCATATCTGTATATTAATTGTAGGATTCTATGTCTTTATTACTTTGATTTATCTAACACCTATAAATACTCCTTGTATATTGTACTTTTAAATATACTGAATAATACACATAAACATTTTCCTCAACTTGGTCTCTTGTTTCTAACATGGTATCAAGAGTCTAAAGTTTTTTTTCAATGAAATTTTGTTCATAGCCTCCTTGTTTTTCTCTTCCGACAGTGCCTCTTTGCTCTCGTTTTTTTATCTGTTTCTGACGCTTTGGTTCGTCACCTCCGGCATCATCATGTTCTTCTCTTTGTCAGCTTTCCAACGTCGCCGAGATTGCCGCCAGAAGCCCTTGGACGCGCTCTCACATGCCGCCAGAACCTTGCTGCCCACCTCCATTGTTTCTCCTTCCAGAAGCTTCAGCAGCTGTTGGATCTTGGTGCCGATCGAACGATCCTTGCACTTCCACGTGTCGCAACGCAAGCCATCCTCGCGCTCCAGTTTTCAGCAGCCGTTGGATCTTGGTGCTGATCGCACGATCATCGCGCTCCCACGTGTCGCGACGCAAGCCATCCTCGCTCTCCAATGACTCGCGAACGACCCGACCCGGTCCAATGGTCTACCGCGTTCCACCTCATCGCCAGCGTGTCCTCCCGCTCCTCTCAGGCGCCGCCACATGTCGTCGTTCCGCTGACGTGGCGCTGACGTCACTGCTGACGTGGTAGACAAGCGGGACCCTCCCTAAGATTTTTTGGTGAGCTCTTTTCGATTTCGCGCTCCGTTTTCTCGTTTTATGCCCCGAATTTGCAGTTTCTTCTCCCTTTTACCATTTTTTTCTATTACTATGGAAAAACCGGATGTCTTTCAGCCTATCCCTGTTTTCCTTAATGGCTCCAACTATGCACATTGGGTCGAAGCTATGCGAGGATTTTTTAAAGGGCAAAAATTATGGCGATATGTTACTGGTGATATTGCATGTCCTGTTAAGCCAACTGTGACTGACAAATCCAAAGATGGTGTCTCCAAATCCAAAGAGGATGCTGAGAAGGACTTTGCAGAGAAATTAGAAGATTGGGATAGTAAAAATCATCAGATTATCACTTGGTTCTACAACACTTCTACTCCTGGTATTCACTTACAGTTTGGGCATTTTCAAACTACTAAAGAGGTATGGGATCATTTGACAAAACGTTACACTATTTCTGATCTTTCTCATCAGTACCAATTGCTTAAGGAACTTCATAGCCTTAAGCAAGAACGTGGCCAAGCAGTTTTTGATTTTCTTGCTCAGATGGAGATTATTTGGGATCAATTGACCTCTTGTGAGCCTGTTCTTAAAAATCTCACTGATGCTAAGGCATATGAGGATTATCGAAACCGGACACGTCTCATCCAATTTCTGATGACTATGAGCCAGTCAGGGCTTCTCTTCTTCATCAGAATCCCTTGCCTAATCTTGAAGATGCTCTTCCTCGTCTTAAGTCTGAAGAAATGCGCTTGGGATTGCTTCGTTCTAAAAGTGAAACTGTCTTTGCTGCCACTGACAAAAAGGGCAAAATCTGTCGAAACTGTAATCGGCCTGTGATTTCCTTCTCCGATTATCCTTCTATTGAATGTCGTAAGTGCAAACAAAAAGGCCACATTGGCTCCAATTGCCCGAAACTGTTCTGCCATTATTGTCAGCTCTCGGGTCATTTGATTGCTACCTGTCCTACTAGACCACCACATTCAGATCAGAACAAGTATCAACCTCGTCCCAACAACTCTCCGCATGTGCATGCCTCTATTGTTGCTGCTGCTACTGAGTCCACCCATTCCACATCTCTCAACACACCTTCTATCTCTCTATCAGATATTGAATTTCTTCTTAAGTAACTTATCTCTGTTTTTGGTAATACCCCCGCTACTCTTTCCATCCTCCAGGTAATTCTAAATGGTATTTTAATTCTGGTTGCTTTAATCATATGTTTCCTTTGCGTCGTCTTTTCTCGTCGTTGTCTCCCACTACAAATGCACCTTCTGTCAACACTGCTAATGGTTCCCTCTTGCATGCAACACATCACGGGATTATTTCACAGTCCAATATTCATCTTTCTGATACTTATTTTATTCCAAAATTGAATTTTAACCTTATCTCTGTCGGTCAGCTTGTTGAACTTGGTTTTGATGTCATTTTTTCTATTTCTGGTTGTCGTGTGCAGGATCGTCGGATGGAAAAGATCATCGGGACTAGTTGTAAGGTCGGACATTTATTTGAGCTCAAGAACCTTCATGTTTCCTCTACGTCAAATTTCTGTGCTGTTTTCTCTCCGTCTACTCTTCACTTGTGGCACCGTTGTTTTGCTCATAACTCCTTAGGAAAATTGCGTCCTCTTATATCTATGGGTGTTTTAGGTCAAGTTCAAAATGAGTCTTTCGATTGCATTTCTTGTCGCACTGCAAAACAACCTGCCTTATCCTTTAATAATAATTCCTCTATTACTTGCTCTCCTTTTGATCTTATTTATTCTGATGTTTGGGGCCTCGCTCCCACCACTTCTATGGGAGGGGCTCGATATTTTGTCATCTTTATTGATGATTATTCACGTTTTACTTGGGTTTATTTGATGACTAATCGTTATGAGTTGCCTCAGATTTATATTAACTTTGCCACTATGGTTCGCACTCAATTCTCAAATGTCATTAAAATTTTCAGACGTGATAATGCTATGGAATATCGTGACTCCAAACTTTTAAACTTTCTCGCTGAATAGGGTGCTTTGTTCGAGTTTTTTTGTCCTAGTACCTCTCAACATAATGGCAGAGCTGAGTGTAAACACCATCATATTCTTGACTCTGTCCGTTCGATACTTATTTCCTCTTCCTGTCCTGAGCGTGCTTGGGGTGAAGCTGTTCTCACTGTTGTTCATGTTATCAATAGACTCCCTTCTTCTGCCCTTGGTAACACTACTCCCTTTGAGCGTCTTTATCGTACTTTTTCCGATTACAGTTCTCTCCGTATTTTTGGTTGTGTCTGTTTTATTCTTCTTCAGCCTCATGAACACAATAAACTTGAACCTCGAGCTCGCATGTGTTATTTTCTTGGTTATGCTTCCGAACATAAGGGTTATCATTATTGGGATCCTATCTCTCGCCGTATTCGTATATCTCGTCATGTTGTCTTCTGGGAGCATCACATGTTCTCTAGTTTTTCCTCTTTTGAGTCCATTCCTTCTACTATGTCACCATTTTTTACTAACCCAAATGTTGTCTCTTTCTTAGTGATGATACTACAGGATCTACCCCAAGTCCATCCCTCGAGGGCCCTGCTCTTCCACCTTCTCCATCTCCCGATGATTCCAGCCCGGACGGCGATCTTACTCCTTCCGTCATGCCTCCTCCTCCCACTCGTACTTCTAGGGTAAGGAATTCACCTCCTCATTTTCTTGATTATAATTGCTTTTCTACTATTCTTCATTAACATGAACCTAAGTCATTTAGAAAAACTTTCACAAATCCAAATTGACAACAAACAATGCAGGAAGAAATACAGGCACTTGAAAAAGAACACACTTGAAATTTGGTTGATCCTTCTTCTGATCAGGAAGTTGTGGGTAGTAGATGGGTATACAAGATCAAGACACGCTCTGATGGCTCTATTGATCGTTATAAGGCACGCTTGGTTGCTCTGTACGCAAGAGTATAGTATTGATTATGAATAGACTTTTGCTCCTGTCGCTCGCCTTACGTCTGTTAGAACTCTTCTTGCCATTGCCGTGGTTAAAAAATGGTCTCTCAGTCAGATGGATGTGAAGAATGCATTTCTTAATGGAGATTTGAAAAAGAAAGTCTATATGAAACCACCTCTGGGGTATCCTTGTCCTTCTAGTAAGGTTTGTCTCCTTCGCAAGGCACTTTATAGACTTAATCAAGCTCCTCGTGAATGGTTTGACAAGTTCAGCACTACCATATGCAGTCTTGGTTTTACTTCTAGTCCTCATGAGAATGCCATTTTCATTCGTAAAAACGAATGTGGAGTTGTTCTTCTACTTTTGTATGTTGATGACATGATCATTACTGGAGATGATGTTGATGGTATCGCTGATCTCAAGGCCTCACTTCACCTTACCTTTGAGATGAAAGATCTTGGTTCTCTCTGCTATTTTCTTGGTCTCGAAGTCATCTCCACAGATGATGGCATCTATCTCTCTCAGGCCAAGTATGCTTCAGATCCTTTTGCTCGCATTGGGATTATAGACAGTCGCACTGAGTCTACTCCTCTTTAGCCTAATGTTCGATTTACCCCTATGGATGGCACCATTTTAGATAATCTGACTCTCTATCGATAGTTAGTTGGAGGTCTCGTCTACTTGACTGTCACTCGACCAGACATTGCCTATCCAGTTCTTGTCAGCTCCTCCTCCTACTCATTATGCGGCAGTTCTTCGCATTCTTCGCTACATCAAAGGCACTCTACTTCATGGCCTTTATTTTCCTACCAATTCCTCTTTGACTCTTCAGGCGTACTCTGATACTGATTGGGCTGGTGATCCCACTGATCGTCGTTCTACTACTAGTTACTGTTTGTTTCTTGGCGACGCTATTATTTCTTAGCGTGCTAAGAAGCAAACGTTCACTGCTCGCTCAAGCACAAAATCTGAGTACCGTGCCCTCACTGACACCACTGTTGAAGTTATCTCGGTTCGTTGGCTTCTCGAAGGTTTGGGTGCTCCTCAGTCGTCCCCTACTGATGTTTTTTGTGATAACCGCAGTGCTATTCAGATTGCCCATAATGATGTGTTTCATGAAAGCACCAAACACATTGAGATTGATTATCACTTTGTTCGACAACGTATCCTTATTGATGCTGTTCGTCTCATTGCTGTTGGAACACTGGATCAGACTGCTGATAACGAAAGCTCATCACCCGACTCATTTCGGAACTTTGTTATCCAAACTCAAGCTGGTATCCTTAGCTCCCACTTGAGTTTGAGGGGGGATGTTAGAGAATTATTAGAATCAATTTAGATCAATTAATATCGTTTATATTCATATAGCATATCTGTATATTAATTGTAGGATTCTATGTCTTTTTTATTTAATTCATCTAGCACCTATAAATACCCCTTGTATATTGTACTTTTAAATATACTGTAAATAATACACAGAAACATTTTCCTCAGCTTTGTCTCTTGTTTCTAACACAATCAAACAAATATTTTACCAAAATGATGCATAAGACTGCTGCAATTGAATGTGGATGATTTGTAGCTAAAGAACAAAGTATAATTCCCAAAGCAGTTGCAAGATTTCGGTGTCATGGACTGATCAAAATCACAAGGATCCAAAATTTTGTTACAGTTATGGCTACATTACTGCAACTGGATCAGGAATGTTTGACATGAAATAAAATAACTTACCACGAAATATATGTCGGAAGCGCCAGTCGTACCCATGCAAGTCCCTTGCAACAAGCTCTTGTGCTGGGGGTTTAAGAGTCATGTCCTGCAATATCGAAGGCATAAAATAAGGCAAATTCTTTCCAAAACCATAGTTATTGTGAAACAGATAGAATAATAAACATAGGTTCCTAGTGCAGATGCCTATTGGAATCAAGGAAAAAAAAAATTAAACGTGCTAAAATAGTGCTCGAGAATTTTGACAGGGAAGCACATAACAAAAGTATCGTGTGGCTCAAGATAAAATGAGTAAACTAAACAACAAGAAATAATTTAGTGCTTCCATGAATTCCGGCCACCTGTTCTCTGTATGAAATTGATATTGGAAAAACATTATGACTTGGTAAAAAAGTCACGACTAAAAACTTAAATCAACCAAAATATTCCTTTGTTATACACAAAAATACACAATGCATTCTGTAAATTAGAAAGGTTGTTTAAGTTGATATATAACTCAAGATAAGGATTACAACCAGAGGGGGGAAGCATTCATAAGCATGCCTCTTGGGAATAGAGAATCCGCCATGAGCACCAGAGTCTGATGAAGTAAGTATCTTGCTAAAGGAGTATACAGAAGATCTGCTGGGTATCTGAGCTGTGTCTGTGTCCTTGGAACTAAGTTCATCTTGCTGCAAATAAGCCAGAGCAAAAACCAGTTCTGTTAAAAGTTAAAACATCAACATGTCTGAATATAAACACTGGCAACTGCATTTCGTTGTTCATGATTCAACTCAAAATAGACAAAGCATATAGAAATAACAACATAAAATTACACCAACAGTGAAAGTTCAAACCAATGAGCAGAAGTAATAAGCAATTATGGGCCCAGTACCATAAACCAGGAGAAAGCGAAATATGAAGAATATAAATATTAGAAGAGAATTAAGTATTAACTTACTAACCTTGGACTCTGGAAGTAGAGTAACTTGAGCAAAAACCTCGTCTCTGGAAGCTTCAGTCTGTAAATCAAGTTAATAACAATATATAATTTCTAAGGGGTATTACACATTTTTAACCTGTGTAAAAAGATGATACTACCTTTAACTGAACAAACACAACCCGGCACAGGATCTTAGAAGGTAGATTATGCACAGGAATATCCACGTGACCATCTTGCTGATGCTGAGTGAATGAAGCAACCTATTCCATATTTCAATAAAAGACCATGAAACAGTGGTTAGAGAAATATGGATCTACTATCATGTAAAAAAATTTATACAACTATGGAATCACACCATAAACAATAATGCTTATCGACAACCAACAACCTAATTAGGTAACTACTTAAAAACTACACACACATAAGGAATTAAAAGAGGTGTATCTGTACAGGAAAGGGTGTATTAAAGTTGATGGAACAGTCCCTACTCTCTGTATCAGTGATGAAAAGTAGTTGTTTAATTGTATTGTTGGTGTAACGGCAAATCATAAATCACATATTATCATATCATTACAAGTGTTTGGTCCTTGCATTAACTGCCTTAAAAGTCATGTATAATGCTATCTAATTTATTAAAGTCATATCAAGCAAAGAAGAGCCGGTTTTCCCGCCACCGCCTTTTTTTTCTCTTTTTTAATTAACACAAATTTGTCTGATAAAAGTTATACACCACTCTGGATTCCATAACATTAAATTTGGAGGTCAAAAACTGCTTAAGAAATCATAGGTCAATGATCATAAAATAATTTATAGATCAGTAAATTTTAGACTCAATATACGTTGATATTTTTTAGCAGCCTCTAGTTTAATATTTGATTCCTTAAAAAGAAAAACACAATATCATTTTATTTTCTGTAAATTCGTAGATTTATTTAATAAATCATATACACTTTTAAGAATCAAAATGATAACAAATTAATACCATGGACGAATAATCTTTAAGTTATATTTGTCTGCCAGTAACCTTATTAGCGAAGAAGGTATATTATTTTTCGTTTGTTCATAACGCGTGTTATATATCAAAAAGGCAATTTGCGAGAGGCGATCGAAAAATATAAAATCATCTCCAAATATTCTCCAGTACTTCAGCAATACATGTAATAATAATAAATAAAACGCATAACAAACAACATATATGTATATTTGTATTGAGGAGTCTTTAACTCTTAAATGATTAAAAAATATTACACATATAAAAATATTATATTTGCATCACCCCACCTATATAACATGTATAACATATGGTCAAAATCACTTACAATTATGTTTATGTAAAATTAATAATTAAAAATTATTTGACAATAATTAAATTAAACTTATTAAATTATTTAATTAATATCAAATATTAACTTTAAAAAAATATTTGCATATACATTTTTACGGTAACATATATATCACTATAAATTCGAAATAAATAAATATAATCGGTAAGGATGAAGACCCCCGCTCTATGTTATGCCAAGCGCCATGATAATAATTTTATTGAATTTAGTGATAAACTCCTTCAAATATCATTTTACTAATTATGAATAAAAAACATTAAAACTTAAAAACAATTCTAATAACAGTACCTTAGTAATATTAAATCATAAGCGTTAGAGTGTAGCATATTTTATAATTTATAACTATTAATTAGTTATTATTAATATTTTTAATGGATGAAATTATATTTAACGATAACTCATTTTTTTAGTTAAATGCTGGTCACTTATAATTTCTCATATTAAATTTACAGAAGTAGTTACAAAAGATAGAAATAGAATAGAGAGTGTGAAGAAGAAGGAAGAAACGTGAAGGAACCTGTTCTAAGTAGCCTTGAGGGAAGTACAGCACCTTATCTCCGACACGGGGGATATATACACATTCTCCCGCGCATGCTCGCCACACTCTCTCATACAACTCATCACCATCTTTTTTATAATTATTCACACCTATAAGATCGATCGATAGATGAACATCATTCAGTATGGATAGAATGATAGATTAATTAATCATTTCCATAAGCAGCTATATAATCAGATCGAAATTGTTGGAATACTCGGAAAGATCAGACGGCGTCGTACTGTATACCTTCGTCAGCAGCGTTTGGAGAGGAAGAGGCGGTGACTCCATCAGCGTCCATCGATCTTCTCCGTCTAACAAACTTTTAAATGGTAGAGTGTTCTTTTGTGGAGATGGAGCAGATCGGCATACGAATTAGGAAGCAGCTGAAACGTTTCTTCACCACGACAAGTAGTAGTAGTATCTCTATTATCTCTTTAAGGTAGCTTGTGTTTCTTCAGGTTTCTCTCTGACTCTCTCTCTCTCTCTCTCGGTTACCGATGAAGGATGCAGTGCATTCGAGTACACGCACGCGGGTGGAGCAGTTGTAACAGAACACGTATAAAGTGAGTGAGAGAGAGAGAGATGGGGTTTAGCTAGCAGTAGTAGCTAGGTAGAGAGAGAGAGAGAGAGAGTACGACTGCAACTGAAAAATGCAAAGCGAGGGGCGCGTTTCTCTTTCCTTTTTATTTTCATTATTTATTCTCATGTGTTGTTGGTGTTGGTGTTGGTGTTAAGACGAATTCCGTTTTTCGCATCGCAGCTTCTCAATACCTCATTCTTATATTCTCTCCGGTATCACCATCCCTTTATCCCCGTAGCTTCAGAAAGGAAAATAACGTAAAATAAAATAAATATTACTACTCAATGCAAGTACTGTATGCTTAGTTAAATATAATTTCAACCGCATTTAAATCATATCCGATCACACTGTATGTTTAAAAAGAGATACATATCATATCATGACTCTTGATCACGTACTCCTCCGATTCACTCTTCTCTTGTATTATATATATTCTTAATTAATTAGTGAAGATTTTTGTTAACAAGTTATTGTTCTTATTATTATTACTGTTATTATATTATCAAGAAAACGTATAGTAGAAAAAGGAACTGAACAATGGTGGCGATGTTTTCTAATTTGCGACGATACGAACGAAGCTGCACTGCATGCCAAGAAAATCCGTCATGAATCGCATCGCCATTTTGCCGTCTCCTTCTCCTTTTCCCTTTCCCTTTCCCTTCCCCTTATTATTTGTATTATCATTCTTATCTAATCCAGGCCATTCACTCAAATTAGTATTACAACGAACACTGGACTTTCCGAGTATTACAGAAGATAAAAAAAAAAACTACAAAAAATTGTAATAATTTGAATAATAATTAATAATAATGTTAATTGTTAATGACTTAATGGTAAGGTAATGACTAATGAGAGAGATTATGTTGGAGAGAGAGAGAGAAAGAGAGAATGGGAATGCATGCATGCAGTGTATATACATTAATATATGGATGCAGGTGTAGAGGGGGGGGGGGTGGGGGGATGGGGGATGGTCAGTGATTGCAGAAACAGAAAGCTAAGGCTGGCACTCTGGTACGGCGCTCTTCGCTTTCACCCAATGCAATCATTCATTATACCATTACCATACACCATCCCTTTTCACTTCATATTATTTGCTACTATATCTATATCCCCCCTTTTAATCCAATCACGCTAGTTAAATTCCAAAAACATCCTTTAAAACAAAGAAATATAAACTATAAATTGATAAAATGAAAATTAATTATTATTAAATTTATAATGTCTATCAATGAGTGAGTTCTGCTGTCTTAATTAGTTAATTTAAAATAATTAGACTTATTTTTTTATTTAATCAACTTTTTTATTTTAGATAGTTTTGATCTATTAAATTCAAACACTATTTTTTTTCCAAAGCAAAATAACAAAATCATTTACTAACACATTTTTACGTATGAAAGAATTGATAAAGTAAAAAATTAATCATATTATAATAATTTTTAAATTACAATAATAAAATTCACACATAATAAAAATTATAAATTTAATAGTGATTTAATTTTCGCTTTTTTACTTTAGTCATTTTCTTACTTTAAGAGTTTTTTTTTTTTTACATTTTTATACCTCAAGAAATAAACTGTTCATAAACTTAAAGAATCAAAATTGTGTGTTAAAAGAAAGGAATCAATTGCACTATTTGCACATAAACCACATCATATTATATTATTTATTTTTTCCTTCACAAAGTTGTATAAAAGAGTTGCTTGTTTGGATTTGATCCCTTTGTTATTTTGTTTTTTTGTTAACTTGTAGTGTGTTGTTTGGTAGTGTCAATGGAGCTGCTGTATGTTCAACTAGGTAGGCCCAAATTAAATTTTATAAGCCCATGTAGGTTGTGACCCCATTTAACCCCAATTCAATTGCTGGTATATCACTAGTGTGAACTGTGAAGTTCAAATGTCCAATTACTCTAGGTTCTGGAGTTTATACTTATTATATAATTGTTGTTGGTAAAATAAAATTGTAAGTTTAAATTTACAATTTCTAATTTTTATGTATCAATTAAATGACAGTTGTATATACAAGACTAACCTGCTTTAGATTTCAAATTTAAGAATAATGATTAGAAATATAATCATTCATGTTACCTCTTTTTTATCAATTTAAATTATTGGAAAGAATAGTATTTGTTCATACCCTGACCCAACGTCAAAGGCCCAGGTCCAAATAAAAGGCCTAACCCAAAGGATTAAGCCTAGTTAAGTACCGACCTTCACATAAGAAGTCGGTACCAACCACGACTTGCCTTAAAAAAGTCGGGTATGAGATTAGCTGGCAGATAAACACTCATTCAAATGAGTAACCGCCCCTAAAATCTCTCTAACCGCTTCCTAAAGCCATATCTTAACCTCCCAAAGATAATGGGGCGGTTAATATCCTAAAGATACGGCACTACACCAACGGTGGTTATTGGCTCACCACTATAAGTACACTGACACCCCTCAGGTATCTCTAAGTCCAATACTCTCTAGACCTGCTCACACTCTTGCTAACTTAGGCATCGGAGTGTCTTTGCAGGTACCACCCCCCATTCACTCGCGAGCACAAGTCGGACGGAGCCTCCCGAGTTGCAAACCCATCTGGAGTCCTCCTCCTTCATACATTTGGGCTGACCGACGCCATCCATCTTATTCATCTCCGGTTACCCACCGTAACATTGGCGCCGTTGCCGGGGACCCGAGAGATCATCCATCGATGGCGGATAGATCCCACGAAGAAGGCCATGTGGAAACAGATTCTGAACAAGAGAATCTAGACATGGGTAATGACAATGAAGACTTGGCCCAACACCAGGAAGATAACAACCAACACAGAGAGGGTACCTCCGGAGTGAAGAATCCGAAGGTAAATTCCTCAGACGGGCGTGAATCAGAAAAAGGCGGACCATCCCACGTAGCTGAATTAATGGGATTAGTCCATAGCCGCCTGGAACAACTGGAGCAAGAGCGGGAGAAACAGAAGGAAACCGAAAGGTACCTCAAAGAGGAGATGGAGCGGCGAAAAGAGTTAGAAAGAAAACTCTTACAGCTAGAATCCTCCCTCAAGAGTCACAACTCCCGCGACGAACAAGAAGACCAACTCTCGGGTGGAGAAGATCCTTTCAGCGAGGACATAATGAGGGCAAAAGTTTCGAGAAACTTCAAAAGCCCTGATATGGACCTCTATGATGGAACCACGGATCCAAAGCATCACCTGAGCAACTTCAAAAGTCGGATGTATCTAGCTGATGCCTCTGACGCTACTCGATGCAAAGCTTTTCCGACCACTTTGTCAAAAGCGGCAATGAAGTGGTTCGATAGCCTTCCCCCGAGATCAATCACCAGCTTTGAGGACCTCTCAAGGAAGTTTTTGATGAGGTTCTCGATTCAAAAAGACAAGGTAAAACATGCACCGAGCCTCCTGGGAATAAAACAGGAGGTCGGAGAGTCTTTACGAGCCTACATGGAAAGGTTCAATAAAGCATGTTTAGAGATCCAAGACCTGCCCACAGAGGCAGTCATAATGGGGCTAATCAATGGGCTCAAAGAAGGTCCCTTCTCACAGTCCATATCTAAAAGGCACCCCGTTTCTCTAAGTGATGTACAAGAAAGGGCTGAAAAGTACATCAACATGGAAGAGAATGCAAAATTAAGAGACCTGAGTTGGCGACCTGGACCCCCTCCCTCATCTAAAGAGAGGGAAAGGGAAGTCAAGAAGAAGGAAGAACTCGGTCTCGAGAGGCCCAGGAAATATCACTCTTATACTCCTCTAAAAACTTCTATAGTGGATGTATACAGAGAGATTTGCCACACTGAAAGGCTGCCACCCCCTAGACCTATTAAAAATAAAAAAGGGGGAAGCCGCAGCGATTATTGCGAGTACCATAAAATATATGGTCACTCCACCAACGACTGTTACGACCTCAAAAATGTGATAGAAAAGCTGGCTAGAGAAGGTCGGCTTGATAGATATCTCATGGAAAGGTCGGACACCCATGGAAAGAGAAAGCGAGATGATATGGATAGAAGAGATCCACCGCCGCAGACTCCAGAGAGACATATCCATATGATCTCAGGGGGATTTGCGGGAGGAGGGCTCACTAAATCCTCTCGCAAAAGACATCTCAAAAGAGTCTATCAGGTCGGGGAAGAGACACCCGACCTCCCAACTATCTCGTTCACAAAAGAAGATGGGCAAGGGATAATCCCCGGGCACGATGATCCCGTGGTGATAACTATGATCCTAGCCAATGCCCATCTCCACAGAACCCTAGTAGACCAAGGAAGCTCGGCGGACATCCTTTTCAAGCCCGCCTTCGACAAGCTAGGGTTAGATGAAAAAGAATTGAGAGCCTACCCCGAGACCCTATATGGATTAGGGGATACGCCAATAAAACCACTGGGATTCTTACCCCTTCACACCACTTTTGGAAAAGGGGAAAAATCAAGGACTCTGAGCATAGACTTCATAGTCATCGATGAAGGGTCAGCCTACAATGCCTTAATCGGCAGGACTACCCTTAATCGCCTTGGAGCAGTGGTATCAACTCCCCACCTTTGCATGAAATTCCCGACCCCAGGAGGAATAGCAACGGTGAGGGGAGATCAAAAATTGGCAAGAAAATGCTACAATGAAAGCCTAAATCTGAGAGAAAAAGGCAAAGAAGTCCACACCATAGAGCTCGGCGGCACAAGGGCCAGAGAGGAGCTGCGACCCCAACCGGGAGGAAAAACCGAGGAGATACAAGTCGGTAAAGAGGAAGGAAAAAACACCTACATAGGAGCCAACCTAGCGGAAACCCTAAAACAAAGGTTGACTGAACTCCTGAGAGCTAATTCCGACCTCTTCGCATGGAAGGCTTCCGACATGCCCGGGATTGATCCCGAGCTCATGTCCCACAGGCTCTCGGTTTACTCGGGATCCCGACCTGTACAACAAAGAAGACGCAAACTCGGCCCAGAACGAGCCCTAATAGTGGAAGAACAAGTACAGGCCCTCTTGGAAGCCGGCTTTATTAGAGAGGTCAAGTATCCAACATGGCTAGCCAATGTGGTGCTAGTCAAAAAACAGAATGGCAAATGGAGAATGTGCGTCGACTATACCGACTTGAATAAGGCATGTCCTAAGGACCCTTATCCCCTACCAAGTATTGACGCCCTGGTAGATTCCAGCTCGGGGTACCAATACTTATCATTCATGGACGCCTACTCGGGATATAACCAAATCCCGATGCACGAACCCGACCAGGAGAAAACATCGTTCCTCACACCCAGAGCTAACTACTGCTACGTGGTCATGCCATTCGGATTAAAGAATGCGGGAGCCACATATCAAAGGTTGATGAATAAAGTGTTTTCTCCCCACCTAGGGAGCTTGATGGAAGTATACGTCGACGACATGCTAGTAAAAACCCAGGAAGAAGTCGACCTCTTAACCGACCTCTCACAAGTCTTTGACACTATAAGGTTGCATGGAATGAGGCTAAATCCTGCAAAGTGCGCCTTCGCGGTCGAGGCAGGGAAATTTCTAGGGTTCATGCTAACACAGAGGGGGATTGAGGCCAATCCCGATAAATGCAGAGCTATCCTAGAAATGAAAAGCCCGACTTGTTTGAGAGAGGTTCAACAGCTAAATGGCCGACTTGCAGCCCTCTCCAGATTTTTGGCAGGATCGGCACTAAAATCCCTTCCACTATTTTCCTTATTAAGGAAGGGATGCCAATTCGAATGGACTCCGGAATGCGAGGAGGCGTTCCAAGAGTTCAAAAAATTCTTAAGCCAACCTCCTAACTTATCCCGACCAATACCGGGAGAGGACCTCGTCCTATACCTATCCGTAGCAAACAGGGCTGTCTCGTCAGCCCTGATAAGAGAAGACGAGGTCGGACAACACCCGGTCTACTTCATCAGTAAGGTCCTACAAGGCCCTGAACTAAGGTACCACAAACTAGAAAAGTTTGCCTACTCCTTAGTGATAGCCTCACGAAGGTTACGACCTTACTTCCAGGCTCATACAATAAGAGTCCGCACAAACCAACCCATGAAGCAAATCCTCCAAAAGACGGATGTTGCAGGGAGAATGGTTCAATGGGCGATAGAGCTCTCCGAGTTTGATTTGAGATATGAAACTCGGACAGCAATTAAAGCCCAATGCCTCGCCGACTTCGTTGCAGAATATGCAGGAGAACAAGAGGAAAAGCCGACTACATGGGAACTCTATGTAGACGGATCCTCCAACAAAACAGGGAGCGGCGCAGGCATAATATTGGTAGATGAAAAAGGAACCCAGATAGAGGTCTCCTTAAAATTTAAATTTCCGGCCTCAAACAATCAGGCAGAATATGAAGCCTTGATCGCCGGATTAAAGTTAGCAGAAGAAGTTGGTGCTACAAAGGTGATGATCTACAGCGACTCACAGGTGGTGACCTCCCAAATAAGCGGAGAGTATCAGGCAAAGGACCCCAATATGAAAAGGTACTTAGAAAAAACCTTGGAGCACCTTGGGCACTTCGCGGAAACCGAGGTTAAACATATAACTCGGGATCTAAATAGCCGAGCGGATGCCCTATCCAAGTTAGCAAGTACCAAACCAGGAGGAAACAACAGAAGCCTGATTCAAGAAACCCTCCAAGAGCCCTCGGTATCCAAAACGGAAGATAGACAAGAGGCACTTGAGGTAGTCGGTTTAAACCTCGGATGGATGAATCCCTTAGTCGAATACCTGAAATTCGACATCCTCCCTAAGGAGGAGAAAGAAGCTAAAAAGATCCGAAGGGAAGCACAACATTATACTTTGGTGAGAAATGTCCTTTACAGAAGAGGGATATCAACGCCATTGCTAAAGTGCGTACCGACCTCAAGAACCACCGAGGTGTTGGAGGAAGTACATAGTGGGATCTGCGGAAACCATCTCGGAGCAAGGTCGCTGGCCAGGAAAATAATCCGAGCAGGATTCTATTGGCCAACCTTGCAGAAAGATGCCACCGACTTTGTGAAAAAATGCCAACCATGTCAGATGCACGCAAATTTCCACGTAGCTCCACCAGAAGAGCTCATCAGTATCACTTCTCCCTGGCCTTTCGCAAAATGGGGAATGGATTTGTTAGGTCCTTTTCCCCAAGCACCAGGACAAGTCAAGTACTTGATCGTGGGAATAGACTACTTCACAAAGTGGATAGAAGCAGAACCATTAGCCACTATCACCGCTCAAAGAAGTCACAGATTCCTCTACAAAAACATCATCACAAGGTATGGAATACCTTATTCCATCACTACAGATAATGAAACCCAATTTACCGATGCCACCTTCAGAAGCCTAGTAGCCAGTCTAAAGATCAAGCACCAATTCACCTCGGTGGAACACCCACAAGCCAATGGGCAAGCCGAGGCAGCTAACAAGGTCATACTGGCAGGACTAAAGAAGAGACTACAGGAAGCAAAGGGAGCTTGGGCTGAAGAGCTCCCTCAGGTGCTATGGGCTTATAGGACAACTCCCCAATCCGCCACAGGAGAAACACCCTTCAGATTAGTCTATGGCGTAGAAGCCTTGATTCCAATAGAAATCAATGAGCAAAGCCCAAGGGTAATTCTCCATGACGAGGTCGGAAATATACAGGGGCACAAAGAGGAGCTCGACTTGCTCCCCGAAGTCCGAGAAGGTGCCCAGATAAGAGAAGCAGCATTAAAGCAAAGGATGACTACCAGGTACAACAAGAAAGTCATTCGAAGAACATTTGCCTTAAATGACCTGGTCCTAATCAGAAACGACATTGGAGTCAACAAGTCAGGAGAAGGAAAGCTCGCCGCAAACTGGAAGGGGCCATACAAAATCAAGGAAGTGCTAGGGAAAGGTTATTATAGAGTAACCGACCTGAATGGCACTGAGCTACCAAGGTCGTGGCATGCTTGTAATATGAAAAGGTACTACAGTTAAAAGCGAACTCTACTCCCTGATGTACTCTTTTCCCAACTTCATGATTTTTTTTCCAAAAAGGATTTTTTCTGGAGAAGGGTTTTTAACGAGGCATCATAGTAGAGGCTAAGGGAAAATAGGCTATCAAGACCCTTAGTAGCAAGAAGGTACCTTCCTAATCAATAAAGATCTTTTTTCATTTACAATATCTCTTATAATATCCTACTTTATTTTTTTTCTAAGTTTTTCTACGAAACGCGCCGACTTAAGCTCGACAAAACGTGAAAATCCCATGAACCGACCTAGATGGTCGTCAGGATAAAACGACGAGGTACAAGTCGGCGTAAAGAGGTTATATGAGTTGATCGTAAGAACTCGGGAACCATCCGACTCTTAAGTCGAAATGAGAATCCGAGTAAAACAAACTCGGAAAAGCTCCGAGTAAAAGAAAAACGCATCGCAAAAATAACCTAAGTCATGAAAACTCATCAAAAAGCAAAGTTGAGTATAAAGGATAACAAAAAGAGATTGAAAAACCTAGGATCGAAGGCTGCGTAAAAAGCCCTCAAGCTAAAGGGCTCGAAAAAGCAAGACAAGCCAAGAGAAAGGTTTTCAGAAAAAAGATCAAAAAGGGTTCTTTGAAACATCAAAAAACAGAAAAGCATACGCGCACAAGGTAACTTAAACCCTTATCCAAAAAGGGCATTGGCTTTTTTTTAAAAAAAACCCTTATCCAGAAAAGGGCACAAATCAAAACATTTTGTTTACGGCCTTAAAAGGCCAAAAACGATTGTTAGAACTGCAGAAAATAAATAAAAGTTCAAAATGGGGGAACCACAAGCCGGACCCCAAATAGCTAAAAATCATTAGATCATTTTTTCACATCAGAACCAGGAGGAACACCGCCGGAACCAGGAAGAGGAGAAGAATTCGGAGGCACAACTGAGGTACTCGGAGCATCTTTGGAGCGAGGGGGAGACTCAATGATCCTCTGCCCCCGAGTCTTCAACTCGGATTCAGTAACAATTTTGGGGACAGGAGGATCCACAATGGCGCCGTCGATGACGACTTTATCAGGATGTAAAGGAGACAGATCCAAGTCAGGAGCAATAACTCTGACCTGCTCCAGAAAAATCCTCCAAGATTCCTCGGCGCCATCGGCAATAGAGTCTTCTAACTCCTCATATGCCTTCCGAAAATTAAACAGGTCAGTCTTCACGGACACATGATCCTTGAATAAGCTTTGATAACTGGCCTGTGCCGTTTTCCTCAGTTCTGCCTCCATATTACATTGGGCCTGCAAAGTTTTCCCTTTCTCCCGAAGAGTGTCTCTCTCCTCCTTCAACTTGGCAATTTCTTTCTTCAACTCACCCTCATGCTCCTCATAAATACGGAGCCTCCCTTCCAGCTCCTCAACCTTCGAGGACGCCCCTAAGGAGCTGAGAGGAGCCCTATCAAAAATGTCTAAGAGCTTGCCGCAGACCCCCGCCGCCTTAAGGCTCTCCTCGACCATGGTGGTAAGGTGGCTCCGAACAGACATATCATCCATACCTATACGAGCGTAAGGATAGATATTCTTTCGGACGAAGGCAAGGGCGTCCGCCTTAACCTCCCCAGAAGAACCAGACTCTAGGAGCTTGCGCTTCTTGGGATCGGGAGCAGGTCGGACGACGGAGGACGGCTGAGAGGGAGTTGAAGAAGAAATCACCATAGGATTAGAAAGGGTGCCAACATTACGAGGAGGAGGAGGAGGAGAGATAACCCTGGCATCACCAGCTCGAGCGCGAGACTTAGCTTTAGCCTCCTGGACCCTTTGAAAAGATTCTTGAGCGTTTTTCTTTGCCATTTCTGAAAAGGAAAACAAATAGCTAAAGAATCAAACAAGTCGGAATATTACGATAACAAGTCGGGAATTCAACATACTATAAAATAACTACCTAGCTGAGATTGGACAAAGGTCGGAGACCTTTGGAGAAATTTTTTAGTATCCAAATAAGGGGCCCTCCCCCACACTTCTCGGAGGAACCCCACGACAGCAGCTTCTACCTCATCCAGATCATCTACACTATATTTCTCGCAAGGGGTGGCCTCCAGCCAGTACAAAGGAAAGCGAGGAAAAGAGTCATCATCCAAGAAAAAGGGATGGTGACCCTCTACAGCCTGCACTTTGAAAAAGAAATTTTTAAAGTCATGAAAAGATTCATCAAAAAGGGTAAAAATCCTCCGACCTTGTATGGCTCGGAAGGAAACCCATTGTTGTTTATTATTCAACCCACTAAAGGGCTTGGTCATATGAAAAAGATGGAAAAAGATTTTCAGAGTAGTCGGGAAATCCAGAGCATGGCTAATAAATTGGTAAATTTTCAAGAAACCCCAGGAGTTGGGATGAAGCTGGGTAGGGGCAACACGACAATGCTGTAGAACAGACATCTCAAAATCCGAAAAGGGCAGAAAGACGCCCAGACGGGTGATCATGCACTCATACATAAAGAAGAAGTGGGGGGCCGTTTCGTTGGCTCTCCCATGACAAACCCGGTCCTCCAAACCAGGAACAAGCAACTCATACTTAGGCTCATCTTCCTCCGAGGTGCAGAGCCGATGATGGGTGCGAAGGTGAGTGATGAACTCCGCATCAACCAAAGGCTCTTCCCCCAGAACTGTAACGTCAACCCAATCTACGGAGGCCATTTTCTTTCTCTAAAAGGTAAACAAAGAAAAACCTACAAAAGGAAAATGGAAAAGAAAAAATGAAAAAGGTCTCTAGAGAAGGGAAAAAGAGCCAAACAAAATCTACAAAACTATCCCTCTACAAAGTCAAGTCATGAACAAAAGAAAGAAACTAACCTCTTTCTGAAGATAAGGAAGCAGAAGTCTCCGAAGCCCGAAAGTATAGTATAAATGAGCACAACACGAACAGAGAAAGAGGAAGTTTGAAAGATTGTAGAAACGGAAAATGGAAAGAGAGGGAAAGTATTTATAAACATGTCAAGGGGCATAATGGTAAAAACGGAGCAGTCATTAATGAGATTGCACCGTTACCAAAGCCCTCAACACTTCTCCAACGGACACGACGCTTGAATTGACGTAACCGTCAGAAGCGAAGGGTCGCGAAAATCACATCGGTTTATAAGACCCGTGTTTCCTCCACGTAAGTCGGCTACGAACCCGAGTTAAATACTTGAACCCAAGCTCTAAAGAGACTTTGGGCTCAAGTAGGGGCACTGTTCATACCCTGGCCCAACGTCAAAGGCCCAGGTCCAAATAAAAGGCCTAACCCAAAGGATTAAGCCTAGTTAAGTACCGACCTTCACATAAGAAGTCGGTACCAACCACGACTTGCCTTAAAGAAGTCGGGTATGAGATTAGCTGGCAGATAAACACTCATTCAAATGAGTAACCGCCCCTAAAATCTCTCTAACCGCTTCCTAAAGCCATATCTTAACCTCCCAAAGATAATGGGGCGGTTAATATCCTAAAGATACGGCACTACACCAACGGTGGTTATTGGCTCACCACTATAAGTACACTGACACCCCTCAGGTATCTCTAAGTCCAATACTCTCTAGACCTGCTCACACTCTTGCTAACTTAGGCATCAGAGTGTCTTTGCAGGTACCACCCCCCATTCACTCGCGAGCACAAGTCGGATGGAGCCTCCCGAGTTGCAAACCCATCTGGAGTCCTCCTCCTTCATACATTTGGGCTGACCGACGCCATCCATCTTATTCATCTCCAGTTACCCACCGTAACAGTATTATAATATAGTATTAAAATTTTTATGATTGAAACATCTAGAGTTCGATTATTTGATCTTTGTTGAATCTAAAAAAATTAATAGCATAAGATAAATAATATTATTATATATAACTTAAAGAAAAAGCAGAACATATTATTACATTAGCGTACAATTCTTGTGAATTCAACATCATACTAGTAATATGATTTATTCACAACTAAACTATAAACACCCCATTATTTTTCCTATCTTATGTATTTGGAGAATCATAAGCATAGTACGTACTAGTGCCAGTTCACAATGTGCCTGTGTTGTGTTGTAATAATTATACATAATTAAAGTTGGACGAGGAGTGAGCTTATATCATTTGCTATATTCTCAGCATCATACCTAGCTCCATAGAAGCCTTTCCTGGAAAGCCCAACGCAATACAACCCATTCTTTCCCTTCCAATGGTCCGGGTAACTGGGCTTTGGAATCCCGTCCTCGTTCAGAAGGTAATCATCCCCCTACGCGCATAAACTTAATTGTTACATGGATTTAACTAATTAATACAAAATAATAGAATATTTCTAAGTATTTTATATTTATTAGTTAAACTTTGACTGATACCCAGGTATATTCTTTAGCCTTTTAGTAAAAGAAAATACTCACATACATATCGAAGTTATACATAAAATATAAAGACACGCATTCATTGTCAAAATAAAAAAGAAAAAAAAGGGATCCATGTGATTTTTTTCTTTTTCTGTATCTTTGTATTGTTCCACTATACGTATAAGAGAAGAGAGCATCTTTAGCAAAATCTTATTTTATATAATAATACTATAAAAAGTTGTCAGGTGTTCTAAGAATATTAAAATTTTAATAATTTTAATCATTAATTTTTATTATAAAAAAATATAATTATAATAAATATATACTAAAATCTATTATTAATATGAAATATATATTAAATAATATATATATATTTATATATAAATATTATAGTGTTTGATTTTAATATATAAATAATATTTTTATAAAAATATATAATTAAAATCAACTACTAAAACTAACTGAATTATTAATATTTTTGGAATAATTGATAATTTATTTCCAATACTGTATACATGTTATTGAAGTTTGATAGCTATCTAGCTGGTTTATGTATTTTTTTTTATTTGACTTAATTGGTTATTTACATGAAAACGTGTAAAGTAGTTTTTATAGGAAGAAGATAAACAAAATGTAAAAGTATGATATGTTAAATAATTTAATTAATATAATAAATAAAAAATGTTTGAAGGATATTAAATTTATTATTTTTAATTATTATTTTAAATTATTAATTTAATTTTTTTTAATAATCTAACAACATAGTCTAACTTATATTTTTAAATATTAATAATTAATTAATAACTAAAAATAATAAATTATGATGATTGTTTAAAATTTTTTATAGTAAAATATCTGATGATGTTGTCATGTTGAACTATCATATCTCATATTTACGTAAAAACTACTCTAGCTATCTTTGTTTTTGTGTTTGCGTGACACGCCGATGGGATAAAAGTAATAGAATGAAGGAGACAATAAGTCAATAAGTTTTAGTATTTACAAACCTTAAGCCACTTGTGCGTTGATCTTTTGAAACCAGTGCAGAAAATAATGGAGTCAAAGGGGTGCGATTGGCCATCCTTGAACATAACGTCCTTGCCTCTTACGCTTTCAATTTCCGCTGGCAACACCTAAGTAAACACCAATAGAATCATTGCTTCTTTGTCATCACGTTAACACTTTAACATAACGAAACATAAGGTAATATGCTAATATTTCATCTCAATTAGGTGTCAACTACACACTCCTAGCTTATGACATTGGCGCATTGCTATTTGCTGGGTATCCAACCAAAGAGTGTTGTTTAAGGAGATCTGGGCCGAAAGATGCACGAATTTCAGACCAAAAATCTGAGAATGGATAGTTTCTAAAGGCAACTTTTAAGTTTTTGGATAGAACACGTAAAAGATTCCATGATTTGAAATTAAAAAGAGTACTAACGTTTGAAACAACGAGTTTTTTTTTCTATTTTTGTTGATAATTTTTTTTAAAGATATTTTGAAGAATGAATTATTCTATCTGTGCAAATAGACTGGATGCATTAATAATATTTATCTATCACAAAAATAAAAAGATGATAATATGTATGTTTTTGCGTTCATCTGATACACAACGAAAGATGAGACTCTGAAGACTATAGCTGAAATAAATCATATGAGATTGAGAGGGCAGATTGTGTACGTGGGAAAAGCAAAGTATAAAAGAATAACTAAGACAAATGTTCGAAAGACAGTTCAGAAAGAAGGTGATAGTCGGAATAAGACAAATTTTTAGCCTCGGAGAGGAGATAACCAAAGACAGGTAGAAAAACTAACGAGGCACCAAAAAGAACCAAACCCACATGGAAATAGGTGGACGAAGAAAGTGGAAGTATCGGCGGTGAAAGAGAATCTGGACTAGGTACAGAGAAGTCTGGTCGGCGGTATAACGAAACCAATTGATTGGAAAAAACTTGCCTTAAGTTGTCCAAGTACGAGAACTGGAAGCGTATAAAGTTCTTTTGACTTTTGATCTGTATTGAATGCAGAAGAAGTATATACGTTTACAATGAATAGTCTCTTGCATTTCCTCCATAGTGTATGGAGATGGGATGAGACAAAGCGATGTAAAATTCGAAGAATATGATTAAAATGCTACAGAGTTTCGTTACATGCCTAATCAGCAGATACCTTTAGTATGTTAGGAAACCAATGGGGAAAAATAATTGGTTATGACAAAGTGACAGAATTGCGCATGTCTTTTAGTGTTGGACGAATGTAATTTGATACTTATATCATGGATATGATTAATGAATGGGTCCATATCACAGTAGGTATCAATAGATTCAATGTGCTAGTGAACAAAGTGAGACGGAAATCTTTTGGATTAAATTGTTATGAAGAAGCTAATGGAAAAAGTGACTATAATTGTGAACAACGAAGAGCACTTGCAGAAAGGAAGTGTGCGGATACGAGTTTAAAGAGTGCACGAACTACAAAACTGGCGATTTTCAATGACCAGGCAACCGATGTGGTGATGGAAGAGCTAAGAAAAGACGGAAAAGATAAAGGTAGGTTGGTAATTTCTGAAATTATTTTGAATGAGTGGATTAATGATCATTCAAAATAAAGTCAGATAAAAACGGTAATATATCAACTAATTTATGAAGGAATTGAAGAAAAAACAGATTGTGTGGGATGTGATTACATTAATTATGAAGCTAGCTCTGAAAATATAATTACATGGGTTTATGAAGGTAACTTTAATGGGTTGGAAAGGAGGGGCAAAAGGAATAAGAAAGAAGAAGATTTTTTGTAGGTTTGGTGCTAAGCCCAACAACTCAAGGATGTCCAACCAAGGTACGGAGGGATCCTTGGACGTGGTTTCCTCAATCTACTGGTTCGGTGATATTGGGTTGGGTCTAGAACCCGAGTCAGGCTTGATGGAAATGGAGTATAGTTTCCATGATAGGGATAGCCACGTTAGAGAAGGGTCTACGGCAATTGTGTAGGAAGCTTCATCTATGACACTTGTGCTGGAGACTAGCGTGGAGGTGACCGAAGGAGGCCGAATCGATGTTGAAGGAGGGAAGCTAAAGGCTAGTCGAAGCAGAGGAGGCTCACTGACGCCGCCTATGTTGGGTCATAAAATCGAGGAGGAGTTGGTGGCGGAGAACAGGTGGGTTGGGTGGGTATGTTTATGATGATGGTGCGGAAGATGTTGATGAAGGAATGGGTGATAGGAATGACATTGTGAATGATAGTGGCATGGATTCTGGCAAAAAGGGAACAACTTTGACAAAGTGCAAGGGGAAGCTGTCAGAACACAATGAAAAAGTAGCAGGGAAGAGAGTTGTTGATCATGGTGGTTTGGACAAGAATAAAGGAAGTAAGAAAAACAGAGATGGTATTTTGGAGGAGCAGATGCTTAAAAATAGAAAAATTTGGGACTTCGCATTAAAATCAGGTGCAATTTTATACAATAAAGAAGATGATATCATTACTATTCTCCAAGCGTATAATGAAAAAAATTGTTCAGAAAAGAATATTGGCAAAATAGAAAAAAAAAAGCAGGTAGTGACGAAGAGATTGAGGGGTGATAAAAATTTGAGCATGGTCAAAAACTTCAAAAAAAATGTTAATTTGAATATGTTAGGCTTATTTAAGACTAAGAAGCAGGTAATGACAAAGTTTGATGTAATAAAAATTTAAGAGAGTATTGCTGTGGGTTGGAAATTTGTTGGGTCGGGGATGCTTCGGGCAGTTTGTTGTTAATTTGGGATGAAATAATATTTAAAATGAGTCACTGGCATAAATGAGAGCATTAATTATGTGTTGAAGGGGTGGAAGTCAATTTCCATTTTATTATATGCGAAGTTTCAACGAAATTGTGCAGGTGGAGGAGAGAAAGGATGCCGCCAGATTAACAGCGGCTACGATGATTCTAAGAATTAGATACAAGATATACAATAGGTGGACTTCCGCTTCAGAAGTTTATATGGTTTACATGCCGATCTTGCAGTCAGATTGATAGAGTTTTAGTATATTATAGAAAGAGGAACATAAAAAATAATTGATGAGTTTCATTGTCATTATTTTTTTGTTTTTTTATTTTTTTTAATTTTTCTATTTATTTATTGTTATTCTTGCTCCACTTATTGTATTGAGCTCTCTTATTCAAAAAAAAAAAAACATAAGCTACACAGCACATGCAAAAAAGTTAAAATTCTCTTACATTTTTTTTAGATAATTTATAATAATTTGACCCACACAACAAAAAAGAGAAAGACAACAAAGCAACTCTAAAAGATAATTAGTTATCTCCTTTAACATTATCATTAAAGATAATTAAATACTCATGAGAATTACGGTCAAGAAAGAAGAAAGTAAATTAACCGAAAATAACCTCATTATCTTGGTAATATTAGACAAAAAAACTAAAATTTATTTTATTTAATATTTATTAATATTATAATTAATAAATTTTAACTACTTGTTATTAATTTTTTGTTATTAAATATTTTTTTTAAAATTATAATGATAGATGATAGAATTAATTATGTGAAAATTGTCAGAATTATTGTGAGCAAGAAATATAAGAAAGGAGAAGACCGAGAATCACAGTGGGTTTATTCATGCATTGATCAAATGTGTGAATCAATTTTCTCAACCTTCTTTTGGGAGGAAGAAAAAACTTATATTCCAGTGGTGATCTTAAATAAATTAGAATTAGATGGAAAACAATGAATTAATTGTATTGGTCTTGTTGAAAGGAGATTTATATACAAGTTGCATTAATGAGGTAATTAATTGTTTAATTTAGAAAAAATAGATAAAAGTATATATGAATTTTTATACGGTGAATAGATGTATATTCTAATTTTTTAATGAGTTATTTGTACACATCAATATAAAATTTCGTTGTATTTCTAATTTTTTGTCATCTGAGTAATTTTTTCGATGGTGATAAAAGATAGGTGACACGTTATTGTGTGATGTGGCTATTTTAGATGACATGGTAAAAAAATAAAATTATTAAATTTGTTAAAATAAAATTATTCTCACTGCCACTCTTCCATTTTCAGTCTCATCCTCACCTTTTCGCCGCCGCCATTGCCGCCACTAACACGACATCATTCTCGAGCAAACACCAACACCATGACATCAACATCACCTTTTACAAGTACCACCTCAAAATTATATCCCAACCTTTCCACTGTCACTCCAGCCATGTCACCCTTCCAAACTTTTAACCTCTCACTGTTGTCACTTACCCTCCCAAATTTCTAATTTATCAATTCCATCCTATCTCATCTTTATGTCATCGCCAACTTCTACCATCACAATTCTATTAGTACCATCATATTCTTTAATTCCAACAATAACAACAACATTCCATTTTTTTCATAATAAAAAGAAGTTTGAGAGAAGAAAGACATCAAGATTCAGAAAAATGGAAGAATGAAGCAACAAATTCGGAGACAAGAATGTGGAGAGAGGGGTATGAAGTCAAGGTCGTGAAGTTGGGGATGGAGGTGTGAGGGTGGTGGTTGCGGTGATGGAGGTGAGGAATGAAAATGGAAGAGTGGCAGTGAGAATAATTTTATTTTAACAAATTTAATAATTTTATTTTTATTATGTCATCCAAAATGGCCACATTACACAATAACGTGCCATTTGGCCTTCACTACCGCCAGAAAAATTACTTAGGTGACAAAAGATTAGAAATAACAATAGAGTTTTATATTGGTGTGTACAAATGACTCATTAAAAATTGGAGTGTACATCTGTTTGTCGTATAAAAATTCTGTGTATTTTTGTCCATTTTTCTTTTGATTTAACTAATTATTTACTAACTAATTAGTTCAGTGACTTAATAAATTACAATTAACTAATTTAATATAGTAGTGGCAAATATTTCCATTCCAGTGGGAGCATATAAATTGTATGTGCCTAACTTGGTCATGAAAAATTGAAATTGAGGATCATGAAAAGCTTTCATCAAGATGTCTGCTAATTGACACCAACTCAAAACATGCATCAGTTTAACAATTTTAGCTTCCACCTTTTTTCTATTAAAATGACAATTAATTTCAACATATTTGGAGTGTTCATGCATGACTGGGTTTCTAGCCATATGAATGACAGACACATTATCATGTAACACACATGGTTAAGTTGATGTTGGCATTCATGAACTTCAATAGAGCCATGATGGACACGATTTCACATACTGTATTGGCTAGAACCATGTATTCCGCTTGGGTCAAATTTCACGAAACCACATCCTGCTTCTTACTTTTTCAAGATACCAAAGAGTCACAAAGAAAGGTGCAATAGCCAGTAGTTGAACGACGTGACGAGAAGAGCAGACCCTGACCAGGTGAGGCTTTGATATATCTAAACACATGCACAACATTCAATGTGGGATTCAAGGGTCAGACATGTATTGTGCGAGTTTCACATACGCAAATATGATGTCTAGATGCGAGATTGTCAAATACATTAAGCGCCCAATGAGTCGTCAATAGCATTTAGGATCTGGGACAGGTTTAGCTTCATTGGCCTTGAGTTTATGATTGGCCTCCATGGGATGTTGGCAGGCTTGCAATCTAAGTAACTAGTGTCCTCTAAGAGAGAGAAAGCATATTTACGTTGTAAGAGAACAATGCCTTTTTTGGATTTTGCTAACTCCAGGCCAAGAAAAATTTTGAGATTCCCCAATATTTTTAACTTGAAAATTGACTGAAGTCTTTGGTTAATATAGTCCACCATTTCATATTTGGATCTAGCAATAATGATATCGTCTACATACAGAATAAAGAATATAGTAGACTTACCTTCACCCAACAAAAAAAGTAGTCTTGCTTGCACTGTTTGAAACTATGTACAGTGAGAGTTAAGTAGAACTTAGTGAACCTTTGGCAAGAGGCTTAACATAAGCCATAGAGTGAACGAGTAAGTTTGCACACGAGACTTTGGTTTTGTTGTGGATGGCCAAGAGATAAGTCCAAATAGACTTTCTCATTGAGCTCATTATTGAGGAATGCATTACTAATATCTAGCTAGAGTAAACTCCAATTCTTCATTGTATCTATTGTTAAGAGGGCTCTCATTGTTGTAATTTTGGCAATAGGGCTAAAAGTGTCACGAAAATCTACACCTGCTTGTTGTGTGTAGCCTTTGGCGACTAAGCGTGCTTTGTACCATTTGAGACTGCCATCTGCGCTCATTTTAGCATTATAAATCCAACGACATCCAATTGCATGCTTGTTTGTGGGTAAAAGAACTAATTGCCAAGTCTGATTGGCCTCAAGTGCATCAAGCTCCTCCTTCATGGCATTCCTCCATTTTTAAAATTTAACAACTTGGTGGTAGAATTGAGGTTTTGGTATGACATTGGCGTGGGGGATGCTGTGATGGTAGGTAAGAATTAATCAATGGTGACTGATGTAGTTAGAGATGAGATAGGAAGATGTAGCGTGGTGAACATAATCATGTAGATAAGCAAGGATTTGAATTTGCCTAAAAGATCTCCTAAGTTGGTTTGGTAGATGTTGGTTGTGGCATTGGACAAGGAAGGTTCATATTGAGAGGAATGAGTGGTGGGAGAAGATGTAGAGTGTGGTACTTGTGGAGTGAGATCCTAAGTAGGTTTGAGGAGGACAAGATCTACAAATAGATCTTCACTAGTCTGTAGATGAAGTGATGAAGCAAATGGCATCATGTTTTAATGAAAAATGACATCTCTTGAGATGAAAATGTGCTTGCTTTGCAGGTTATATAGTATATATCCCTTATAGCTAGTTGAATATCCAATGAAGACAGAAAAATTAGGTTGTATAGTGGCTAGATAGACAATGCATCCAAAACTTATCAAATTTATATAGGAGGGTGCTTTCTTGAAGAGCAATTCAAATTGTGTCTTGAATTTTAGGATTGAACTTTGGATTTTATTGATTAGAAACATAGTAGTAGCTACACACTCATCCCAGTAATTGATGGGCACCTTAGACTGAAAATACAAGGCTTTTGCAACATTCAATAAATGTCGGTGCTTCCTTTTGACAACAACATTTTGTTGAGGTTAATATGGGTAAGATTGATACAGAATTTTCTTTTATTGTAGAAAATCAGTCAGAGCAAGCTCTTTAGCATTATCATATCTGAAGCATTTTATCTAGTGCTAAACTGAGTCTCAATTAGAGAGTAAATTTTTTAAGCAAATAGTAGCATCAGATTTGTTAGTCAACAAATAGATCCAACAAAAACAAGTAGCATCATCAACAATTATAAAGAAAAATCTCTTTCCATTATAAGTTGGGACATGATAAGATCCTCTTATATCGCAGTGAAAAAGATCAAAAGCCTGTGAAGACATATTATTGTGTGACTCAAATGGAAGTTTTCTGAATTTAGGTAGTGAATGAACTTCACAGTTACTATAATTTAATTTATTTGTCAAATGCAAAGTGTCATCTAAGTGATGCAAAAGCCTAGAAGGAATATGACCTAAACGAGTGTGCCACAATTGTGAATTAACATGTTTATTGATGAAGAAAAATAGGTAATATAGGACATTAATTAGAAACTGGACGAGCTTGTGTATTTGGTAACAAAACATTGATTTGGGATTCTACTTTCAGGATATATAATCCTTGTTGCAAATCATCTATTCGAATCTTCTTCAATGAGTTTCTGTCCCAAATAGTGAAATAATCAGAACCAACTGTGACTGTGAATGTAAAATTCGATAAAAAAGTTGATGCCCACAGAAAATTTACATGAAAATTAAGGACAAAAAGAACATGTATAAGAGTGATATGTTTATTGATTAAGAATGTGCCTATAAAATTGGCATGAAAGGTGTCACCATTAGGCAAAGCAACTGAGTAATTTTGTGAAGTGTGAATTGAATTGAATAAAGACAAGTCACATGTGATGTGGATGGTGGTTTCATTGTCTGAAATCCAATAAGTATTTGGTAATTTTGATCTTATCACTGATGTATTGAGGATAATACCTATTGGAGGTGCAACTTCTGTCAACTCATTGGAGATAACTTCATGAATTTGGTGATTGTTTAGCAAGTTCAGCAATTTTTGAATTTATGTTTGAGTTAACTCTGAGTTGAAAGTGCTTTTTGATCTTGATTCAATTGAGAAGTAGCAACATTATGGACAGATGTCTTTATCCTTCAACTTCTACCATACTTGGGTTGAAACCCATAGATCTTGTAGCATTTGTCAATCGAATGGCCAAAAATTTCACAATGAATCTGAGCTTGCACTTAACGCTCATGCTTTCCTCATGACTCGAATATAGGAGTTATAGTTGTCTTCAGTAAGCTGCTGAGTGATCAGCACAAGTCCTAGTTGATTGGACAAGAATAGAGAATAAGGATCAATCTTCATTGAAGAAGCAGAAGAGGAAGTAGAGTTCTACATAAATCAAAAGAAAAGGATGCAGCACAGAGATGAATAAGAAGTAGATGAATCTTCTTCTCAAAACTCGTTGATCGGAACCGCAATTTCTACAAACGAGGAATTTGTGAAATTGATATATTCTCGTCAAACTCTATCGTGTGAGTTGAGAGAAGAAAAAAAAGAATGGGGTAGAAGATGGAAGACGAATATGGGGAAGAAAAGATGAAGGAGCAGAAGGTTAAAAAAAAGAAGAATATCTTCAAATACCATCTTAGATAAATCAAATTAGATGGAAAATGATGAATTAGTTGTATTGATCTTGCGTGCCGAGAGGGAGTTTATATACAAGCTACATTAGTGAGGTAACGAACTACTTGATGTAACTAACTATTTATTAACTGACTAGTTCAGTGACTTAAATTACAATTAACTAATCTAATAATATAGTATTGGCTAACAGATACCTCTTCACATCACATGCAGCTAACTATTTTCATAAGTGTCTAACTAATTTAGTGCTGCTGTAACTAACTATATCAGTACCAAATTAAGTTAGAGTAAAGTATCATTTTTGTTTCCAATATTTGGAGTAAGTCTCAAATTTGTCCTTAACGTTTTAATCGTTATATGTAATCCCTAACGTTTTAAAATCTATCAATGTTATCCTTCCGTCAATTTTGTTAAAATCCTTTAACCTCTATTATTATTTTTTTGGACATTGTCCGGGTCAGACCGGGCCAATCCAACCCAGACTCCAAAGAACCCAACCTAATCTGAGACTAGAACCCATTCACTACATAATGCCAAGTTCGAAACTTCCATCTTCTTCCCTCGTTCAACTTCATCTTCTTCCCTGGTTCAGCTGCATCATGAGCATCGTCAGCATCAATCGTCCGTGCCCGTCCCGCCAAGCCCATGGTGCCCAAAACAATTATCGGTTATCGACGCTAAGGTAGCTGCAATACCCAATCCTCAAGTAAATTCCAACGCCATACTCCTATTGCCAAAAACGGTGACCCTAAGAGACGCTTCCGCCGCAGAGCTCCCCAGACCCAAGCCCAGCAACTCTCACAAGCACAAATTCTCAAAATTGAAGATTCCTCAATCCCCACCAGATCTTTTGATTTCGGTATTAGGGTACTTCACTGTTTGAATTTTTAGGTTTTGGTTGCAGCATGTAGTACTTCAGAGGCTTTTTTTGTTTTTCTTGTTCTTGTTCTTCTTATTCTCCTTGATGATGAGCTTCGCATCCTCTGTCGCATGGTGGTGTTCGAGGAACCTCTTTCCCAAAGAGGGAGTGGTGTCGCCAGTTTTATCGGGTTTTGCGGACAAACATGCTTTTAGAAATGCAATTTAGAAATTGGAAGAGGATGAAGGTTCGTGATTTGGGATTTTGGAGAGGGAGCCTCATGCAGTTTTGAAGGGAGACGAGTATGAGACAGAGATTGAAGCGAAGCATGATCACCTTCTTTCGCCTCTGCGAGCTCAGCCACGCATGCACCATCGTCTCCCATGCATTTTTACTGCCATTGGTCACTATTTTGCTATTACTGCTGCGACAGCGCTGTTTCGCTAGTGGAGTTGTACATTTTGTATGGTGATGATGTGACGGTAGAGTGCAAGTGAGGAAAAAAGAGTTTTTCTTTTTTTTTGTTTTGTATTTTCTATTTTGAGAGAGGTTTTTTTATTATTAAAAGTTTTTTTAAAATTTTTAACAAAGTTAACGGTAGGATAAAATTCATATGATTTTAAAATGTTAAAAATATAAATATAATATTAAAACATGAAGAATAAATTTAAAACTTAACACAAACGTTAGAAAAAAAAAACAATACTTTACTCATTAAATTATAATAGTGTTAGTGTATTTTTTATTTTGACATGTATGCAACTAGCAGAGAGATAATGTCTCCGTGATTTTTTTTTTTGTTTTGAATGTCATCAAAGAAAGATATTTTCGTAGAGAATATTTGTAAATTGTAACAAAGTACTAGTAGAGTAGTAGTATTAATTTAATTGTATATCAAAATTAATTATTAGTATAAAATATATATTAAAATATAAATATATATTATAAATAAATTAAACCATATATATTATCCACAAATATATTGATGGTCAATTTTAATATACGAATAGTATTTTTGTTAATTTAATATTGATACATATATGTTAAAGTGACGAGAAAAAAAAATATGCAATCTGTAGCTTTAAATTGAAGTTGCAATTATGAAATGAAGGAATTAAAAGTGTCCCAAGTATAGCACACAACCCAACAACCCCCTTAGTCCTTAGAGAGGAAAATGGAGAGAGAAGCAACGGCAATGTATTTTATCTAACTATAACGTAAACAACGTTAATAGACTTGGATGCAGTGATATTCTTATACACGTGCATGAGCATCTGATATCTACCTATAGTTTTAGAGAAAAGATATATGTACTATTTTTTATATAAATTTTGTATATTTTTTTAGTACTAAACATAATTAATATAAAATGAAAAAATAAAAAATATTTTTTATACCATAAGAAAATTAAATAAAATAAAGAATATAAATATAATTAATTATCGAGAAGTGCATGTAACATAGTTATAAAGAAAAAATATAAAAAGTTAACTTGTAATTAATATTAGTTTATCTTTTAATTTTAAATTTTTTAAAATTCAAAAATTTATTTATAATTAAAATTTTAAAATTTAAAATAAATAAAATTATTTTTTAAAAAAATTAAATAATATTAATAAAAGATGTTTGTTATAATATCTAAAAATTAATGTCTAGTTATAAAAAAAGTTAAAATTAATATTTAATTCAAAAATATAAAAATTAATAAATTTAAATTTTATTATAAAAAATAAGTTAAATAAAAATTAGACGATAAATAAAAAACAGCATAAAATTGGCCTAAATAAATGCTCACTCTCTTTACCATATTTAGTTACAAAATTAAGGCACACAGAGTCATTGATAATATTAGAACCATAGACATACCTTGAGCTCTCCAGACTTGATCTTTTGAGAGGTTCCGACATCAATGATGGGATACTTGCCGTACTTGACCTTCATATAAAAGGGTCCCTCATTAGGCCTGGCTATCCCATACTTGCTCATGTCTCCGTACATCAACCTGCTCAACATCACCACCAACTTGTCCACCCTCCTTACTCCCACATAATTCAACAGAAACAGCCCCATATTCGCTATCTCCCGGGACACAATATGAACCTAACCATAATTAATCATCATTAACAACAACCATTAATTACTATTCATATATTGCGTTGTGCAATGCAACTAAATAATAATAATAAGGAAAATGCTACTTATCATTTGATTGAACATGCAAAACGTTCAACGATTTCAAGATCGAATCAATCATTGCAATATACTACAACGAACCAATAATGAGAATCTATCCTAGATTTATACACGCTCTTATAAGTAAAATGCAAGAAGCTATCATTGTATAATAAGTAAGTAAGACGCTTCTAGTTTATTAAGATGTTCCTTCTTCATACAAAAAAAAAAAGAGTGTCTTTAATAAGTTTCTCTCCAATTAAATAGCTCTACAATTTTTACTTTAATATTTTTTAACACAATTATGATGAATTAGTACAGTGTAACATTAAATGATCTAAAACAAAAATGGTAGATGACTATTATTATTAGCCACCCAACGCAGTAAATATATAAAAAAAATTTAAGTTAATAAATTAAAATATTATTCGTACGCTAAAAAAAATTACTAAATTAACTATTATTATATCTTTGTACATAAATTTCATGTATTATTTTTATACATTTTTATACAAGACAACGACTGAATTTTAGTACACACCTGAAAATTTTGACTGCTCACAATAACATACAATTTTAATAAATTAAAAAATATTAAAAAAATTCTTATAATTTATTATTTTTTGTCGTTATAATTAACTATTAATTTTATTATTTTAATTTAGTAATTTAATAATATATTTTAATCTACTATTTTAAATATTAATAATTAATTAATAATTAAAAATAATAAATTTTGATAATTCTCTAATATATATTTTTTTAAATTACCGGGCTTCGAACAACAATGGAAGTTATGGCACCGTGGTTGATAAGGTCAAGTGAGATCTCCATGCCGGAATTGCCAGAACCCACAACAAGAACATGCTGAGCCTCAAATCCCTTGCCAGATTTGTACTCAGTGGAATGAATAACCTTCCCAGGAAAACTACCCAACCCTTCAATTTGAGGGACAAAAGGGTCAGTTGTCTCCCCCGTAGCCACCACCAAGAACCCCCCTAGATACTCCTCAACCTCGCCGGAATCCTCGTTCCTGGCCTTCACCCTCCAGCTCTTGGCTTCCTGATCGTACGCGGCAAACTCCACGGTCCTCCGGTACAACGGAGAGATCGCGAAGTGAGCAGCGTAGTGGTCGAGGTAAGTCAAGAACTGGTTGCGGGGAACGTAGGAAGGCGAAGAAGGGGGGAATGGCATGTGAGGGAGGTGGCAGAGGTGCTTCTTGAGATGGAGATGGAGACGGTCGTAGGTGTGTTTCTTCCAAAGAGAAGCTGAACAGTCTTCTCTCTCGAGGAGTATGTACGGAATTGATTTCTTGGTTAAGCATGCAGCCATGGAGAGACCCGAAGGCCCTGCTCCAACCACTATCACTCTTCTTCTCTCATCCTCCATTCTTATGTGTGTTTCTTTGTGTACTGTGGCAATGGAAGAAAGGTAGCTAACAGGTATAGTAGCTATTAATAAGGGAAAATGCTTAGGATAATAATATTTTCAAAAAATTTAGAAAATTAACTTGTATTAATCTAAATATAAAATAAAAATATTAATTATCAAACTTTTTTCATTAATATATGCTACATTAACATACGGCGGTTTGGATCACAACATAACTTATTCATTTTGTTTAAAGAGTAGAGTATGTTTTTTTCCCTAATGTTTGGGATAAATCCTATTTGTATCCTTAACGTTTGTAAAAGTGATTCAATGTTATCATGTCGTCAATTACACATCATGAATGCTTTAGTTTAGTTTTAAAAATCTCTTCTTAAAATTAGAATGCAAATGTTTGGAATAGAATCGATGATCCACTCCAAAAAATAGCTTATCAAAAGTTGAAACTAATTCCTACAATATTTATATAATTCATTTTTCTAGGGACATAATTGAATCTAAACACAAATAGTGGGTATAATATTAAAATCGAACACATTCAAGTGAGAATAATTGAAAAATATAATCTGATTTGTTTGTATAATTGATAGTAGGATAACATTGAATCACTTTTATAAATGTTAGAGATACAAATAGAACAATTTAAACGTTAGAGACACAAATAAAACTTACCCCAAACATTGGGGACAAAAACGATACTTTACTTTTTGTTTAAAAAATACAACGAATCGACTAATAATTAAATAATAATAGTTAGAATTAATCAAATATACATATTAGCTAAAATAATTAAAGAAAAAGTATATGAACCAACTCCAAATCAACCAAGAATGGAACAGTTTAGTTAATTATAAATATAGTAATTAGTTTTATTTATATATAATTTAAAATATTAGTTATTAAATATTTTACTATATTCAAATTGGGAGGAGATACGTTTAGTATCATTGCAATGTGAATTACGAAAACTGATTCAATTAATTTTCGTCTCTTTACCCTCTTTCCCTCTCCAGGAAACAGATTTATAACCATCCAATTTACAAAGAAAAGAAATATTCTAATGTCTAATATAAACACTATCCATGTAGAGATTTTAGATTCACTCAAAAACATTTGGCTAATTTTTTGCTAAAATTATTTTAGTTTTCTAATATTATTGATAATTAAATAAATAATTTTTTTACAATAACATAATAAAAAATTGTAAGTACATATTTTTATATGATAGTTAATTTTTTTACACACATAATTTGATATTCTAATAAATGAAAACGAGTTGGAATCTTATATTATACTCAATAAATAAATGAATAAAAGATGAGCTGAAATCCTGGCCTGTAGGGTGGGACAGGATATACATACAGATTCCTATAGACGCTTCCCTGTGCATGTAAAAGCTGTGGTATTTAAAGTCTTAAATTTGTACACGTATTAATTAAAAAGAAAAATATAAAAAGTAAAACTATATAGGAAATATTTAACGAAAATAAAATACTTATCGGATATACAAATATAATTTCTCTAATTAAGAATATATATCGGTGAATACTATATATATAATATTTATTTAATAAAAAAAACTGACAAGAGATATGAATACTTTACTAAATTAATGTGCCATGTTTGGTACCGTATTAAATCCAATGATGCTATGACGTAATCTCTATTATTTTGTAATTTTTTGTACATATATATCTTCTAGTAGGAGGATTGCTTCCTCGCCTAGTCGTTAGTATGGATGGAAATAGAACGAGTCGAATTGAACCTTGATTTTGACGAGTTTGATTTATATTATAAATGGATGTTTAAATTTAAATTTGTTATTTTTTATAAGTTTTTTTAAGTTTGAGTCTAATCTATTTAAAATTATTCGATAAATTTATGAGCTTTTGAAAAGTTTATTTTATAAATTATAATTTAAAATAATAAATTTAAAATATATAAATTAATACTAAATATATTTTAAAATTTATAATTCAAAATTATAAAGCATAATTATTTGTATATTATAACTATACTTATAATTATTCATAAAAAAATTTTAACTAGAAAATTACAATTTTAAGTAGTTTTCATTATCGATTTTTTTGTTTGTTTTATTTTGTATTTAATATAAGTGAATATTTAAAATTTAAACTAAAAATAACATATTTTTAATTATAAAAAAATTATTTTAACGAATCAGTTTAACAAATTTTATAAACTATTTAAAATTTATGTTCTAGCCTTTTTAATTAATAGACTTTTTAAAAAGTCAAAACATGACTTATTTAATAAAACGAATCAAATTGAATTGAGTCTAAAATGAGTCGAGTCACAAATTTTTATCGGATAGTTCAATGTACTTTTATTTTTAATCATCTATATATAATTATATTATGCTAGGTGTATATTAAAATAAATTATTAATATAAAATATATATATTAAAATAAAAATATATATTAAAAATAAATTAAATAATATATATATATATCTAAATATGTTAATAACTGATTTTAATATATAAATAATATTTTTTATTTGATTATGTATTTGTATTTTTTTCTCTTTTTATTTATGTATAACTACTAATTAAGATTCGTATATAATTTGGTTGGTGTGACTCAGCATTACAGTATTGAATAAATAAAATATCTCTACGGGACCATTTGATACCTAACTTATTATTAAGGTATATCTATTTCTTTTCTCCATATCCTTTTACGTAGCAATGAATATAATGGAAACTAACAATTTTTCGAAATAATGATGATAATAACATCAAAATGTTAATATACATCTATCCATATACTATATATGTATGTCCTTTTTAATTTAATGGTGTTCTATCGGATGATGATGAGTTTTTCAGCGATGATCAGGAGAACTACGATTTACGCGTTCTTATTGGTTAATGCATTCACATTGAGAAAGCGAATTCAAGTGCTTGTGAAAACATAAAATTATGAATATATATCCATTTTGGACTTCAAAAAATTTTAAACTAGATATTTTAGTCTCTAACTAAAATTAATTATTTGATTGGTCCCTAACATTTAATTTTATCAGTTACTTAGGTCCTTGACTTCGTCAACTCTAACGGAAAATAAAATAGTCCCTGAAAACTTTAACATGGGACAAAATAATACCTGATAACTCTAACAAGAGACAAAATGATCTTTGACCCCTTTATTCGAAAACGACACTGTTATTCCCCAATTTTTATCATATTTCGCATAACCCTAACATTTATACTCTCCTTCTTCACCTTTATAGTCTTCTTTTCTATCTTTTCCTTCCTCTTCTTTAGCTCCAAGATTAAGCCATGGTGTAATTGTCATACGTGTGACACCTACCTCAACATGCCATGAACCACACACTTCTTAAATCTTTGTGACTGATACATCCACCTCCTCTACACTTCACCCACCAAAATCATCTACTTCCACATCTTTGATAACATCACCTCAATCCCGACAACGTCCACGATATCCTCAAGACCAAGTTTCACAACTACTCCAAGGGCACGCGTTTCTCCACTCTCCCGCAAGTAATATAGATTGTTGGACATTAGGACACTATGAGAAGATTCTCCTTCGACATCATATACAAATTCTCATTTGAAATAGACAACGAGTGCTTCATTCCTTCTTTTCCGGAGTCTAAGTTGGCAGACAATTTCGACCTCGCATCCAAACTATTACAACGAGCAATGTCGCCATTGCCGCTCATATGGAAACTGAAGCGATTACTGAACATTGGTTCGGAGAAGAAGTTGAAGAAAGCGATCGGAGTGGTGGACAATGTGGTCATAGAGATGTTAGGGCAGAAGAGGAGGGAGATGACAACGACGATAACGAGTCTTAACAAATCAGACTTGCTGTCTAGATTCATGGGATCCATCGAAGACGACAACTAGTTGAGAGACATACGCATTAGTTTCCTGAGTATAAATTGATTGAGAACAAGTTGAGAATTTTTTTTCTTGTGAAGATTAAATTTATAGAGTGTACATTGTATAGTTTGAAGTTATAGTGTTAAACTGTTAGTGTTATGTGAGATATGATGGAAATTGGAAGAGAACAGTATCGTTTCCGATCAGAAACCATTTTGTCCCCTGTTAGAGTTGTCAGGGACTATTTTGTCCTCCGTTAGAATTAACGGAATAAAGGATCTAAGTGACTAACGGAATTAATTGTTAGAGACCAATCGAATAATTAATTTTAGTTGGGATCTAAAATGTCTAGTCTAAAATTCTGGACTAAAATGAATATATACTCTAAAATTATTTGAAGAATTTTGGTCAGCTAAGCATCTCTATAGTAGCGGCCGTCTTTCGTCTGGAAAACAAAAAATCATGAGAGATATAATCATTAATATATTTTTTATTAATTTAAAATTTAAAAATAATAATTTTATGATATAATATTAAAATTTTTATAATTAAAATATTTAAAATTTAATTTTTGTTATTTAAAAAACAAATAAAACAATTTAAACAAATTTAAAAAAAAACTATTTGAAAAAATGTCTTATAAAGATACAGTATTAGTTTTGATTGATTTATTTAAATAAAAAGGCATTTTTTTATCAAAAATAAATTATTTTTATTAAATTTTAAATACGTTTGGATACATATTTTAAGAAAAATATTTTTATTAAAAAATAAATTATTTCAATTTTTTAAAATAAAGCCAAAATTATCTTATTTTTTTAAGAAGATAAAAATAAAAAATATTTTTAATATTTAAATTTTCTTTTAAAAAATATATTCAAATATAAAATAATTTTTATCTATTAAAAGAATATCTTTTAAAAAATAAAAATATATCTTTTTTCAAAAAATAATTCTCATATATATATATATATATATATATATATATATATATATATATCCGTTTAAATTTTAAAAAGTGGTAGTTTCATAACATCCTCATTGTCTTTTTTTTTCCTCTTATTTTTTGGATAATGGCAGTTTATTTAGTGTCAGATTAAATTGGTTAATTTGAATAATAAATAAATTTTTTTATAAAAAATAAAATATTTTGTTTAAGTTTTATATATATTTAGATATATTTTTTAGAAAAAATATTTTTATTAAAAAATAAATTATTTATTTTAAAAAATCAATAATATCTTACTTTTTAAAAAGTATAAATATAAAATGTTTTTAATATTTTTTAAAAATTTATCTACATATAAAATAATTTTTCTATTAAAAAGATCTTGTAAAAAATAAATAATTTTTTAAAAAATCAATTCAAACATAGCCTTAATTAAGATTTCTTTAGTTACGAATATACTTGGAATTTCCTTATCGATGGAGATACGGGTACATGGGAGCTAGCACATAATTAGTAGGTTGATAAAGAAGTTATGCGTGCTTGGAGTAAATAATATCGGCGGCTAGAATTAGATTATTACGGTTTCTTTATTAAAAAAAAAAAAACTACACTCTTTTACGTTTCTTCATAAATTGGGGCTTTTCTGGACATGTTGCGTTTTAATATAAAATTAATTAATAAAAAAATGAACAGCATATTATACCATAATAATTTCACAGTAAACTACACCGTACCAATCGAGTTAGCTTAAGTGTGGTTAAAAATTAAGTGGACCTAATTAATTTTAAAACTAATTTTAAAGGTGAGAGTTATTTTGTATTTATAAATATTATCAGAATATTAAAATTTTAAATAATGTGAGATTTGATAACAAGTTTGTGATATACTCATATACATAATACATTATTAAAGTCAATTGCAACTTTACATTTTATTTTGGTTTACTTTTTTCTTTAATTTAGTGTCATTTTACTTTATAAATAAAGTTAGACAATCATTTATTTGCAATCAGAATGAGTTGACTTACATTTTAAGCTTTGAATAAATAACTTGGCAGTTCTTATTAATTATTATCACTGTTCAATAATAGATACAGCTAGCTACAATTAATCTAAATAAATCTGTATTTAAATTAATTTAAATTAGTCAATAATAATAATTAACTCACTAAATTAAATTAGTATTAGAGTTTGAATCTTGTATTATATATATAGTAATTTATTAATCGATAATAAATTTTTAAATAAAATTTTGACCTATAATAATTTAATTTTTAACCATTCAAACTAAAAATACCATTAAAAAAAAACGCCTGTGGTTTCAAAATCCTAGGTAAATTAATAATTATTTAATATAATGCTAGTCTTTCTTAATTTATTTCCTCATATCTATAACGCTACTCTTATAGTCTTATTATAAGTCTATGGAATGAATAAGGAGATAGACTGAACATATAAAACTATAGCACAATGAAATAAATAAATCAAGTAAAAGAGGAGGTTCGGATTTTGGGTTTCTTACCTACTAACTTATTTTTTGTCTTCGTCAACAACAACAATAATAACACTACAAAAAATATATTTAATTTTCGATTTTTTGACTGATTTTTTTATTTTTTTATCTAATTCATTGCTAAATAAATTTTGACTTTAAATTGAATCTATTTGGTAGTTGGTTTTGATTAATTAATTGAAGAGAAAGTATAGAGAGTCAATGACCTAAGCGTATAATGTGTACAATGAAGGTTTAGAAAATATTAGAAATATGATTATTAGTGTTACATTGTCCTATCAGATTATGCTTTTGGGATGTGTGGTTTCAAGAAAGATTTAACCCATTGTACACATTGTACGTTTAGGCCATTAGCTCCCACTCAACACATATATATGAACCCAATTGAGGAATCTTCAATTTGGTAGCCATACAGCAACAGTTAATATTTAATTTGTTTGCACACGGTAGATTTATGAATTCAAACCCTTTTAATAATTAGAAAAGATAGCATGAAAGCAAGTGTATATATAGTAGTGTGTCTCCTAACAATAATGTAAGGGGGGGGGGGGTGATATTGCTGGCTAGCTCCTTTATGGCATTGAGGTAATAATAATCTAAGTAAAAAAGTGAATTGAAGCACAGTTGTAATCTTGCATGTGAAGCATTTCTTTCTGTGATCTATGTATGTTAGTAGTAGTTGTTGTCCCGGGTGCATGCAACAACATCAAAGCCCTTAGCTTTCAATTCTTTGCAAAGCTGTTCCTCTTTTCATAAATATCAATCATCATCAGTGACTGAAAAAGCCTCTTCCTTGGTTTCAATACATTTTTTAAGCACTTCAATAATCTGTTAAAAAAAACTATATTCTAATTTAATAATCGGTGTTTTGAATTCCACGGTATATAATAATCGGAGTGGATCTTTTTCGGTAGAGAAAAAATTAGATGGTGTTAATTGTTTAATTTTATTTTTTATTATTCTCTCTTATATTTATTTTTTGTCTCACTTATAAAATTAATGATAAAAAATCACACTTTATTTCTTCAAGTGTTAAAAAAAATTGAAAGATAAAAACAGATAGTAAAATTTTAAAATATTATCATGAAATTACTAAATTCAAAAATTTAAATTGATAGAAAAAAATGAATGATTATATCTCTAATATTCTTCGTAAAACAAGAGTTTCTTTTAGATTTATTTTATTTTGTATAAGTCTTCTTTTTTTTTTATTTGTCTTATACTCTTTTTTTACTTTTAGAATTTATCAGGGATTAAACTTTAAACGTTTCGAATATAGAATTTTAATATCATATCATAAAATTACTCAACCCTAAAACTTAAACTAATAAAAAGAGGCAATATAAATAGTTATATCTCTAATAAATATAGTTTATAATAAAAACATAGATTCAAAATTTTAGATCTTTCAACATCTTATTATTTTGAGAACTTTTTTTAACATTACTCATGAAAATTGAAAGTATGTTCTGATTTTAGTGGACTATATATAGTCATGAACTCATGATATAATACTCCAATAAAAACTTCAGTATACCATCACTTATAGGACTATTTATTACAGATAGAGAAAGTCTAGAGGCCAGTAATTTTATTGCATTTTGTCTAGCATGTAACCAGTAGAGAAATGTTAGCCATTAGATGAAATTTCACACCATTAAATCATTATTGATGGCTAGTTGATAGCTACAAATCACAAATGTTACTGGTCCCTAGTATTGCTCTTAGAGATAAAGATTATCTGAAGTGAGGATGATGTCAGTAAAAAAAGAATAAAAGTTTAATTATCATTAAATGAATATAATGAAACTCACACATAATTATAATATACAAGTTAAAAAATTAATGATAATTATTCTTTTTTTATTTTATCAAAATTTTCATCTAAAAAATATCATTTTCCATTTATTAAAAACAAACATCACTAATTAATAGTAAGTGGGTAGGTATAGTGCCATAATAACACTAAACGTCTAAACCCATCATGTGGCTTATGTTAATAATGTACTATTCATAATTTGAATACAAACTAAAACGAATAAGTTTTTGCTAAATATTACTACTCAGTACACATGCAGTTATTAAGGCGCTAGCAGAAAGGAAAAGCAACCATTTTAATTTTGCATTTGATGTGATGAAATGGTTGAGCTATATTTTCAACTCATTAGTTCTCTCCTTTAATTGGTTACGTTGGTTGGTTTGCCTTCTTCTGTTACGTTTAATCCAACTAAGAAATCAATTAATGCAAATTCAATAATGGAGTTGAATTTGTTTAGACTTTCTATGGCTTTTGTAGTTTTGTTGTATATCTACACATTCATTTTACAAATTGTAGCACATACATTTTTTAGACAACAGCATAAAGAGTATTGACTAATTAAAATGATGGTTTTTTAATTCAATACATGTTAATTAGTTTAATTTTCATTCATTTAATACATGATATAACTATAGTTCAACTCACTTAAACCATAGATAAATTAAATTAAAGTCAAGTCTTTTAATGTTAATTTCCATATTTATTGCAGTAATTCCTTTCTTTACAATTTCTTAGAGAGCTTAGGAAAGAAGAAAAGCATATAGGAGAATTAAAAAAAGGGTTTTGTTATTTTGTGGGTGTTAGAGAATATTAGTTAAACATACTATAAAAGAAAATATTGTAATATTATTTATTATAAAAATATTTTATTATATTTTCAATGTATTAAATATATCAAAAGTATTAAATTATTTTTTTATGGTATGCTTAATTAATGTCTTCAGGACATAGGATAACAAATTTCTTTAAAAAATAAAAATATTTAGTAACAAAAAAAATAAATCTAATTTTGATACATTGTAAACCGTTTTATATATGTACATCTAATTACATAACTTCACATTAACAAAAATAACTATCTTTTACATTAATAAATAATCATTCAAACAACAGTTGTGATTACACGATTTTAGATTGTCAGTATATTAAAATTAAATTAAAAATTATTAGTTAAAAATTATCAAATTTTATTATTTTTAACTTTATTTAATATATTTTATAATAAATAAATATTAAATAAAATAATTTTAAATTAATTATTTTTTATCTCTCTATTGTTACCGTTAAAAAAAAACACATTAGAGACCGATCTAGATACGCATGTTTTAGAGAACAAATAAATGATTTTTAAAGGCTTTAATTTGACTTAGGTGGGAAAAAAATATAATGGGATCTTTATTAATAATGAATTATTAATGCTAAAAATTTTAAATTTTTATTTTAATAAATATAAAATAAATTAATTTGATCCTTGAATTTATATATAAACTTTAATTTGATTTTTGAGATTTTAATTATTTTTATTTAATCTACAAACTTTATTAATATGTCTCACATTACTCTTTAGAACAACTTAATAAAAATAGTTGGTAAGTTTTGTAGATATTTTTTAAATTTCTGTAAAACTGTATGCCTTATGGAGTAATTATATAGAAGAGAAGAGAGTAAAAATAGATGATGAGATTAGAGGAAACGTATTAAGATAAAAAAATAAAATAAGAAAATAAAATCAAAATTAATAAAACTTAAATAATTAATTTATATTATTATAGTTTTTAATATATAAAATAATTATTTAATCTAAACTATACATCACTATTTTTAATAATTAAAATAAAAGATTCTATTTGAATTATCAAGATACTAGATCCCAAATATACCTTCTAAGAGTTCTCCATTTAAGTGTGCACCTCCCAATTGCATATATCATGCGTTAACGTGTCCGAAAGAATAATATACCCTCAATTTTGCGTGAAGTTCTGGAAGAACTATCTTAAATCATTTTTGGAGTTCATAATTTCCGGTAATTTCCAAGTTTTTTTTTTTGGTATTAAAAGTAGTTATTTATTTTTTTATTTTTTTTTGGTCGGTGGATTGGACAACTCCCAATCCTAGGTACCCTACTGGATTGGACAATCCCCAATCCTAGGTACACAACACACCCACACACTCCTCACATATTTTTACAATTTTTCCTCAATTGCATTCTCTAGAATTTGAACCCTAGACCTTGAAGTAGGAAGGGACGAGAAATGCCACTAGAGCCAAGGCTCATTGGCAAGTAGTTATTTTCAATATACATTTGGTGAGAAGAGAATAATCTCATTTGTCATTTCACATTTTTTGGGTCGGGACCCCGGGCTACATCTAGCCCAAACCCAAAAGCAGAAAACTTGTTCGTTACCCGACCCAATATTCAATTCAATTTGGTCTAGTAAAATTCTTGATGGGCCAATCCAAGAAAATTGTTCATATGATGGGCTTCTATGCGGTTTTGTTGTATGTAAAAACATGCTTCATATAGTGACAAAAATAGTGCTTCATAGCTTTGACCAAAAAAAATATTCTTCATAGTTTGACACTAACATAGTAAAATTTGAATAAAAGTTCAAACTTCAAAGTAACCATACAGGCCAAGAATAGTTTCTACGTAGTGTCTTTGGTCGTTTTGCCCCTTTGTTTATCACAAAAAAGTAACCATACAGGCCAAGAAAACATTAAGAATTACATGTTAATTGAGAAGTGAGGCAATATCATTTGCTACATTTTGAGCATCACTGCTAGCTCCAAAGAATCTTTTTTGTGCAAGCCCAACGCAGTACAAATTGTTCTTACCCTTCCAGTAATTTGAAAAATTACTTACCTTGACTAAACCATTTTCATTCAGAAGATCATCACCTCCCTGTAGGTAGTTCATATAACCATGTGACGATTTATATATATAAGTTTAGATATGTTAAATGTGAAGTATTTAATTTATCCTGTACCTTGAGCCACCTTTGTGTTGATCTATTGAAGCCAGTGCAAAATATGATCGAATCAAATGAGTGACACTTGCCATCTTTAAACAACACTTCGTTACCTCTAACTTTCTCTATTTCTACCGATAACACCTGAACGGCAACATTATATATCATACAATATACACTTAACTAATATAATATACGACGATAATTGATAGATAAAGACAACACACTACTAAGTATTATTTAATATAGTATGCCTGGACATTTTGAGTTGTAAGGACCAGACAAAGACCTATACGCTTTTAGTTCTTGTTCTTTTATTGTATATGTTGTATTCTACGTCCTACATAGGTATTTTTTTAATCTAATTATACCATTACCCGTTCCTAGGACATAACATCATGCACAAAAATGGATGATTCTAATATGTTTATATTTATGTGGATATCATACTTATCATCTTTTAAAAAGTGTTTAATATTTTTTAAAAAATGTGTCTAAAAATATTATTAAAATATAAAAAAATATGATTTTAATTTTAACAACACTTATTAATAGGGACCGAAATTACCATAAAAAATATGAATATACCTGAATCTCTCCATGCTTGATTTTCTTGATAGTTCCCAAGTCAATGATAGGAAACTTGCCATACTTGATTTTCATGGTGAAAGGTCCTTCACTTGGCCAAGGTAACCCATACTTGCTCAGATCCCCATACACTATCCTACTCACTATAACAAGCAGCTTCTCCACTGTGCTTAGGGACAAATACTTCAACAACATCCCTGAATAATACATCATATTCCTTGATAGAATATGAACCTACATAATAATACAAACAAAAAACAATAACATTAATCTGCAAAACAGAGCTAGAAACCACAAAATGCATTGAAACTATATAAATATTTCCATACACATATTAATGGCTTGAAAAATAGGTGAAAGCATGTGTTTTTGTATGAAGTAGTTATTAGTTAAAAACAGGTAATCATTTAAGGATTTTCAACAATTAACTTCACAAATAAACAGTTGTCGAGAAAGCACCGGAAACTACCTACCGGGCTTCGAACAATGATGGAAGGTTTGGCACCGAAATTGGACAAATCCAAAGCAATCTCCATGCCAGAATTACCAGAACCAACAACAAGAACATGTTCATCTTTGAACTCCTTCCCATTCTTGTATCCTGTGGAGTGCATCACTTTCCCTTTGAAACTCTCCAAACCTTCAACCCGAGGGACACGTGGCTCAGCAGTCTCCCCAGTAGCCACCACCAAGAACCTTCCAGAATACTCTTCAACCTCACCGGAGCTTCTATTCTTAGCCTTCACCTTCCACTTCCGATCCACCTCATCAAACTCCGCAAGCTCCACAGATCTGTAGTACAAAGGGTTGATGTTGAAGTGCTTCACATATGAGTCTAAATACTCAATGAAGAGCTTCTTAGGAACATAGCGAGGGTAGGAATCAGGGAATGGAAGAAAGGGAAGCTCACACACTTTTTTTCCAAGGTGAAGGTGAAGACGGTCATAGGTGTATTTTTGCCATAAGGAAGCAAAACAATCTTCTCTTTCGAGAAGAGTGAATGGTACTGATTTTTGTGTTAAGCATGCTGCAGCAGCTAAACCTGAAGTTCCAGCACCTACTATTATCACTTCTGCTTTTTCCACCATTCTTCTCCTTCTTCAATTTATCTATATTCTTTTTAGTTTAACTTCTTTTCTAACAAGGTGGTTATTTGCTGACTTCGAAAAACCAAGAATTCCACAATTGTGGTTGAAACGGTTGCCAAATGCCACACCAACATATAAGTCATTTAAAACTTTCGGATGGAAAGTCTACGTCAAACTATTTTAAATGAATAAATCTTTTGCAGTAAAAAACTAAATAAAAAACAAACTATATATACTTTCTGGATCAGAAAATGAGGAGAGATGATGAATGAGGTGTGGATTTGGAAGAAGCTCAAATCTTGAGTTTGTCAATCTCAACCACACACACTCGAGTGCACGTGTTTATAACTAACAATTCCACGCAAACACTTTGCTTGTCTAGTAATATTGTTTCCACTTTCCAGTAACAGCATCTTGTTTTTTTTCTCTCAATTATTGTACTGACACAACCGTTATAATTTGTTTGGTTTGTTCTATTCCCTTTCACAAACTGAAAGAAAAACCCATCATTAAATTTGAATTATGAATAGGTTGTACATAGAATCATAGATAACAAATAAAAAAAATGAGACCATTGAATACACAAAAAATACATGTAGAAAAAAAAATAATACATAACGTACTAGAGTCTAAGAATAGTAACATATATTGTATAAATAGACAAACAAAAATATCTGGAAGCCATAATTTGAGAAATATAGAAAGTCATAATTGGCTTTATTTTTATTTTATGTAATGTATTTTTTTTATTTCTATTGCTTAAGTATTACTGAAATAAATAAATAATTTTAAATATAATAAATATATAATTATAAATATTATATATATAACATTATGAATATTAAATTAAATAAAATAAAGTTATGTTATTGCCAATCTAACATTATTCTAAATATCTCTTAATCCAACTAAGAATTCAATTAATACAAATTCAATAATGGAGTTGAATTTGTTTCGACTTATTTTGGCATATATATTTCAACTTGTTTCCCACTTTTTAGCCGACAATCTTGACTTAAATGATGATTTTTATTATTCAAATCTTTAATTAGCTTCTTTGTTTCTCTTGGCAAGACAGGGAAATGGATCCCCCTCCTAGAGGTCACACCTCATCAAATAATTGAAAAGAAAATTTAATATTATATATTTAATATCAAACATTTTTTTATTATTTAATAGTCTCTTCTCGGCAAATCACAAGACCCTCAATATTTGTTTTTTTTTCCTTTTTTGTCATTATACACTACTCACACACTCTTCATTCACACACACTGAGTTCTTAAATTATATCCAACTTTAACTAGAACTTGAACTCAGATGCAGTATTAAAAAGGCATATAGATATGTTATTTATATTAAGCTTTTGCTGCATCTTCTATATTTATTTAAGTAGACTAATAATTAACTTAGTTTTTTTTTTTATCTAATAAAGTTCACTAGATGGGCCATTACCAAAACACAGATTCATAAGATAGGCTTTGAAAAATTTTTGCTTGAAGTCCAGGGTCATGATCCAAGGAATATCAGCATAATTGACAATAAACAGTGCATATAAGGTCACCCAAAACAATGATTAAGAGGTGTGGTGAAGACGATGAATGGAGTTGGGATGGATCTTTGTCCGAGTCGGGTACTAGTTGGGTGTTTTGGTGCGGTTTATTTGGGCTTCGGTCCAACTGGGTTGGATTCTGACCAAAAATAAAAAGAAGGCAATAACATGCTTCACAGGTTGACACTAAAATTTGAATAGAAGTTCAAAGTTCAAACCATATAAGATTAGAAAGACAAAAAAAAAAATCATATAAAATCTAGACAATAACATAATTACCTAACCATGAAGAAGAGAAGAGTGAAAAATAAAAATATATTTTTTACTATAAACTTAATGTACCAAAAAAAAGAAAAAATTTACATCATAGAATGATACAATGAGTTACCAAAAAATAATCATAATTGTAAACTAAAAAGTTGTTAGAGAAAGCTATAAACAAGTTTTAAAATATAATTAGAATGAGGAGTATTACTTAGGTCAATTTTTTTATTAGTTTAATAGTGATGTTAACAAACAAGTTTATACCCTCTTGATGAGCCATGAAAAGATGGCTAATAAAAAAAGTTGAGAGGGGGTTCAGCAAGGTGTTAGCACTACTGTGGTATTCACTATTCAGCCATAGGAATTGCGGACATTTTTACTAAGCTTTAAAGAAGAGATGAGAGAAAAACAAAAACATATTTACTACTATAAATTTAAATGTTTAATGCACTGAGAAAAAAAGTGAAAAAACTTACACCGTAAAAAGACATAGTGAAATACTAAGAAAATAACAATAATTGTATACTAAAAAGTGGTTGGAACAAGTTATAAACAAATTTTTGAATATAATCAAAATGAGAAGAAGTGTTACATATATTATTTTTTTATTATTTTAATATTGATAATAATTAATTATATTTGGAGTACATTTAGAGTACATAAGATTAACCACTAAATATTTTTTCAGTTTTCTATTTTCATTCATTTAAAAATCTTTAAAATAAGAATAAGTAATCTTTAAAATGAAACTCTACTTTCCAAAGCTTTTTTTTTTTTGTCGGATCTACTGTTCATAGTTAAATTGTGTAAGATTAATTACATTAAAAAATAAAATACACAAAATCACCGCGGTTTGAAGCTGAAAAACCCGATAGGCCACAGCCCATAGGAGTCCCGAGTCCCTCATAGTTAGAGAAGAAGGAAAATCGAACAAAATCGAACCCGCCGCCTTCCCAAACCTCTTCTCCACTTCAACTTCCCATCACGCAATCCCCGAAATCCCAATTTGTCAAACCCTAATTTCGATCCCCAAATATCCAGATCGATCGAATTCCATGGCAAACCCTTCCTCATCTTCCTCCTCCTCGTCTCAATTCACCTACTCCTCCGATCCCTCTTACTTCCCCACTCCCTTCCACCTTCAACAACCGCCTTACGCCCCACCCCCTCGTCCCCCTCCTCCCACCGTCGCCGCTGCCCCCGCTGCTGCCGCATACAGCTATCCTCCTCCACCGTCACACCACCACCAATTCCAGCGCGACGCTCAGCAACTCTTCCAGCGCGACGCCCAGACCATCACCCCGGAGGCTCTCGAGAGCGTGAAGGCCGCCATAGCCAGCAGCGACGTCGACCACAAGACCGACGCGAAGCGGAAGGCAGTTCCCCGCCGTGCCGCTGGGCAGACGTGGGAGGATCCCTCACTGGCCGAGTGGCCGGAGAACGACCATCGCTTGTTCTGCGGCGATCTAGGGAACGAGGTGAACGACGACGTTTTGTCGAAGGCGTTCACAAGATTCCCTTCGTTTAACATGGCGAGAGTTGTGAGGGACAAGCGATCAGGGAAGACCAAAGGGTACGGATTCGTGAGCTTTGCGGACCCTTCGGACCTCGCTGTGGCTCTGAAGGAGATGAACGGGAAGTACGTTGGGAACAGGCCAATCAAGCTATGCAAGAGCAAGTGGAAGGAGAGGACCGATTATGATGCTGTTGATAAGCAGAAGAAGCACTCCAAGAAGAAGTTGAAGTCTTCCTCCAAGGTTGGCGTGTTGCATTACTAATTAAGGTAGACGTCGAAAAGAAAAAGAAAAAGTGCTTGCATTGAAATCTAATTTGAACTACTTGATGTAGCTATATATGTGAGTTGTTTTAGTTTATGAAGGTTTTGAAAATGACTCATATGTGGTCAATGTTAAATCCATGTAAGTTGCTGATGCGACCAAATTGAACAACTTAGTTACCCACCTCAAGGTTCTGTGAACGTAAGAACCGTTGAGGCTCTGTTTTTTATAACAAGAATTTATGAAAGAAATATGCAATCTGAAAACTAAATAAGGAAATATGCAATCTTGAGGGAGGGTTTAGTAAGGCGATGTCGCTGCCGTATTAGAAGAAATCACGAGCATCTGAACGACAACATAATTACGTAATTATGAGAAAAGAAAAGAGAAAATTTACATTTTGATAAGCCATGAAAAAATGGCTAATAAAATAAGTTGAGGGAGTGAAGCAGTGCCGCTGCCGTGGTATTCAATAGCAGAAATCACGGACATTTTTTATTTTATCATGAATAAGTGAGGAGAAAAAAACAAAAACATATTTGCTACTATAAGTTTAATACACTAAGAAATATATTGAGAAAATTTACACCACGAAATGACAATGAGATACTAAGAAAATAACAATAATCATATACTAAAAAAGGGTTGATGCTGAAGTGCTTCACATATGAGTCTAAATACTCAATGAAGAGCTTCTTAGGAACATAGGGAGGGTAGGAATCAGGTAATGGAAGAAAGGGAAGCTCACACACTTTTTTTCCAAGGTGAAGGTGAAGACAGTCATAGGTGTATTTTTGCCATAAAGAAGCAAAACAATCTTCTCTTTCGAGAGCGATGAATAGTACTGATTTTTGTGTTAAGCATGCTGCAGCAGCTAGACTGAAGTTCCAGCACCTACGATTATCACTACTTCTTTTTCCACCATTATTCTTCAATTCCTCTATCTTTTACGTTAACTCTTCTTCTAACAAGGTCTGTCTTTGGTTTAGTGTACAGGGATTTATGGTTGCTTACTTCCAAAAAATAAAGAACTGCAAAAGTGTGGTAGAAACGGTTGCCACTTGCCACACCAACATAAAAGACATTTACAAAGTTTCGGTTGGAAAGTGTACATCAAACTATTTTAGATAAATAACTTTTTAAACTCGTATAACATATTGTAAACTAATTCAAAATTAATTTACTTTTTGAAAAATAATTTGATACAATTTAAAAACTATGAAACTTCCACTAAGGAGTGATTTTCACTAGTGTGCGTATACGTGATTTCACTTGTCTGGTAACATTGTTTCCATTAACATCATCTTGTTTTTTTTCCCTCTCAATTATTGTGCTTAATGCTTACACAGTTACACTGAATCCATTATAATTTGTTGGTTTGTTCTATTGGCTTTCACAAAGAAAAGTCCATCATTAAATTTGAATCATGAATAGCCAAATAGGTTGTAGGTAGAATCATAGATAACAAATAAAGAAAAATGAAACAATTGAATACATAAACAATAAATAGTACAATACATGTAGAAATAAAACTAATACACAACATACTAGAGTCTAAGAATAGTAACATACATCGTATTAAAAAAATATTCCTTAACCTAGGCTTCTTGCTTAATTACCTAACAAACATATAGACACCCTTTTATAACACAGTTCTTGTAGAATTAAGATATTTGCAAACTAGTTAAACCACGTCTAGAGAGCTCCACACTAGGCTCATTCTTTGGAATCACATTGAAATTGAAATTGAAAATTTTCTCAGACAATTCTCCCACAAATTTGTTGAACTCAAATGGTTTCTTGTTCCATTTCTTGGTGGATTCCTTAGCAACAATGAAGTTTCTCATCTTCACATTCTCCTCCTTCATCACATCAATTGCCATACTCAGTTGCCTTATCACCTCTATCTTCTCCTCGTCCTTCTGCTTGAGTTGTTCCCTCTGTGCCTCATTCTCTTCTTTAAGCCTCTCTATTTCTTCCCTCAGCATCATTACTTCATCACAAGCAGAATCTTTCATCTTGAGTTGATCTTTCTGTGCCTTGGTCTCTTCATTGAGTCTCTTCATCTCATCCCTCAGTCTTATCACTTCATCATTCACAGCAACATATGAAACTTCCACCTCTTCTTTGTGATTAGACTTGCTCTCTTCTTCTTCTTCTACTTCTTGCTCAGGATCATCAACTTCAGATTCCACATCATAACTCTCTGAATAAGTATCATAACCACGATGATCATCTGCAAAAGTCAGCAACTTCTCGAACCGATGCTTGGCCGATGCAAATGGGGATCCTCCTGAATTGAGTAGGCCGATTCCAGTTTCGGGTCTGACTTGATCATAGCGCTCGGCTAGCGAGCGATGCGTCCTATAGAAATCTTCAACCATTCTTAAAAGCTCTGGCCTCTTCTTGTAGTACATCTCTGCACGCTTGGCAAAGGAATCTGCATCTTCTTCAATTACCTTTAACATAGCTTTTGTCTTCTCATTTAGTTCTGCAATAAGCCTCAATAGACATTCACATATCAGTGCTAAATCACTTTTTACTTTTTTACCTTTTCCCTCTCAACAATATAATTCTATGCCACAAATGTAGAGTAGCAGCATATACAAGTCACAGTCAAACTAAACAAAGGTTGCTCCAACGGCTAAATACATAAGGCAAAAAGTAGAAAAAGAACTTGAAAGGCAAGACTCAGATAACGGTGGCCTAAAAACTTTTTATGATCCTACAGCTACACTAGTGACATCATTTTTTTAATTGACAAATGCTACAAGTTAAGAAAAATTGGAAGTTCTGGTGATTAGTAGTTGATAAAGATTTTTACCTCAATTCTATTAATCTAATGATCAAGTAGCATAATACAAGATTCTGGCAAATAAATTCTTGCAAAAATTCCAACTCCAATATTCTCTTTTACTTGTAAAACACTATATGTCTATACCTATACGAAGATAAGGGGGAGATTAGGTTGGGCCTGAATCATCATGTGTTATGCCACAGTTACAGGGATACGCTCAATCTTACTTAACTCAATCAAAGCATGATTCAATGCACAGCAGATTATTATTAGTCATTATAACCAGGGCTAGTTTTTGACAAGAAGATGCTCCTAATTTCAAATCACTGATGAGGCTAAACAAGATGGGCAAAGGACTTTCTATGCATATAAAAAGTTACAAGACAATCTAATAATCACAAATTATCAGTTACAACTTACGAATTTGTCCAAAATTGCAACCGTTTTTGACCATGCAAATTAATAAGGATGGATACAGAGGAATGAAGATTGGAACCTGAAAGAGTGGATTGAAGCCACGGGGAACGGTTAGTGGTGGTGGTTTCAAGCCACCACCAGTGTGAAGGTTGATTCTTGGTCATTTCATCCATCATCTTCTTCTTCCTCTTCTGCTTCACTCTTCTCCTGTTGCTTATCATCAACAAAAACAAACATAAATATGATGGCAAAACAACAAAGAAGAACCTCGGTTTCCCCAAACAAGAAGTGATACGCAAGCATAACCATATATATACTAGCATTAACAAGTCTCCATCACATTCACATACTCCAAACAGTCACAAACACATATAGCTAAAAGATAAAAACGGAAATCACTAGAAGATAAAAATGAGAAATTGCGTGGAGTAACTAACTGCACCGACTCAACAGTGGCACTGCCTCTTCGTTGTTTACAAGAACACGGTTCCACACAAATCCATATAAGGTCAAAAATGTAAGGATGTTATCGTCATTTCAAACACTGCAATTACTACCAGTAACGAAACCAAAGGGGAACCTTCAAAAACACACAAACATAAAAGCGAGAAAAATTGCAGAAAAAGTTACATCTAACTGAGGTGCATGTACATGGGGGAATACGTTGAGCGATGAGGATAGAAAGGACAAAAGACTCGAACTTCACAATGCCCATCTCGTAAATCAATAAGAGCGGAAAGGAAAGGGCGTAAGACCAACCTGGTTCTTGAATGCTTCCGAGTCAACTCACCGAGTCACAGTGGTGGTCTTCTGCTGCAAGCAGAGACAAGAGAGGGAGACCGGTATCTTAAAATGTTGTTCTCTTCTTCTTTCTCCATTTTGAATTCTTTTGTCTCTATTCTCACATCTTCACTCAATCATATTCACACACGTGTACCAATCTCATGGTCCCCAATTTCTAGATTTTTTTTTTCCCTTGTGCAGAGACAGTGGTAAACTGGTAATAACATAAAATATGAATATGGTGTGAGTATATGATTATAACATAATTAACTTTTTAATCATCATGTCACATCTAGTACATTAAATAAATCACATCGTAGTTTAAGAATATGATTTTATATTATATGATAATAATAAATATATTGAAAAACACATGGTGAGTGCGGGATCATGCATGGATTAGTATTTAGTAACGTGATGGAGCGAGCACACATGGTGTAACGGTCGGAAAACGTAATTGAATATGGAGGTTTGGTAAATTAATATGATGGGTGTCCAATTACTTTTCTTTCAATGTTCATTTATTATTATTCTGATTAAAGGAAGCCCACATGAATTGAAAGAAAGTTGTAACGGGCAAGTGATAACAAAGCAAAGCATTGTGGTGGATTAGGGTAGTAAGTACAGCCTGGGCCCAGAGCCTAATTTCATTCATGTTCACATGCCAACGTTTGTGATTTTGGTTTTGGGATATAGAATGTGTTTCTCTACTTTTTTATCTCATGCACTGTCCTATTACCCGTCTTATATCCATTTCCTCAAATTCCTTGAAGTTTGTTCTTCAGTAGTTCAGTTGCCTTAAAAATGAACCACGGTAATGAAATTAAAAAAAAAAAACCCAACAGACTACTATTATCGTTTCCTTTTCTATTTAGGTAGAGGCAACGGGGCGGGTAGGACTCGCCCTGTCCAACAATAACCGTATAAAATTTGTCTCGTTTTTATCTGCAAATATTAAAAGGTTGAATCTTAATTTGTCGCTGCGGGCAGCGACGGACCCAGAAAAGTTTAAGAATGGGGCAAAAATATATCTTAAAATAAATTTCATTGAACATTGTTAATTATATTAAAAATATAATAGAAATATAAAATTTAAAAAAAGTTAGTGAACACTTTTATTTTTAAAATACTATTTATTATATATAATTTATAAAAAAATATGTTTTTGTTCCTAAAATTTAAAATTAAAACATTTTAATTAAATTATAAATAATTTTTCATCATACCTAATTTTATTTCTATGTATTTTTATATACATTTAATAATAAAAGACTGAATCAATTGGCATGTTAGCGTCTATTAATACACTAGCATTTATAATTTGAAACTATAATTGTATATAAATACCATAAAAAAATAAACCTATATATGAAAAATATGTTTATATCAAATAATAAAAACTTAATTTACAATTATTTTTCTTTCTTTCTTTTTGAAATAATTAATTTTTTATATATTTTTAATTTAATTTTAATATACTGTTAGATTAAAACATTTATAAATCTATTTAATTATGTATTGTAATTTAAATATATTTTTTATATTTATCATGTAAATAATTATCTAAAAAAATAAATATAATTAAATAACTATGTAAAAAAAGATACATATTTTAATATATCAAAATTAACTTTCATGCTTTTAAACAATTGTTCTACTACTTATTATAATTTTTAAATATTAATGACCTCTCATTGAATTAGGAAATTTATTTTTTATAATATTTATGACATAAGATACTTTTTAATCTAAAATAATTATTATAAGCAAGATTATTTAAAAGATAAAATTAAAAAATATTATATCATTTTAAAATAAAGGATATTAACTAATAGATAAATACTATTTTTTTATCTCAACTAATTTTTTAAGACAACAAAATACTGATAATTTTACTTATATTAAAAAAACAAAGATTTAATTTGATAATTAACGAGTTGATTGAATTTAAAAAATTATATTATTACTGTTTATTAATTTTTTTATTGAGTTAATTCATTTACTTATTTTTAATTTTGATATTAAATCAAATTTAATAAAATAAATATTATTAAGTTATTGTACGTTAAATTTAGTAAAAAGATTATTTTTAACATGAATCTCAAAATAAATTTTTATAATTTTTTGTGGAACAAAAATAAATTACATTAAAACAAATATATTAATTTTTATATATATATTTTTTTTCTAAAACCTAGTGGGGGCAAGTGCCCCCTCCTCTAATGCCTGGGTCCGTCCCTGGTTGCGGGTATCTATTCTGTCTTTACTTATCTCTATAATTATTAAAATCTAATAAATAAAATTAAATTTTAAAATTTATATAACCATTATCACATATATAATATAAATTAAAGTAAAATTTTAAATATAATATAATATTATTAATAATTTTACTAATTATTTTACATATTATTTATATATTTATATATAAATATCGGGATAAATAAAACCTAAATCCGACCTCATTTTACTAAAAACTTGCCTGGAACAGGTCAGAGTAAATACCTACAAATTTGGATAGTATTACCATCCTATATTTAGGCTAAGTACTTTATGAAATTTTTAAGAAAAATTCCGTTAAATAGAATTGTCAAAATATAAAATTGACCAATTGACTCTTCAAATTTTTTTCTTTCTATATACAAATGTAACCCTTAGTTTTTCTAATCAACCCCCACAAAATAAATCTCTGCATCCACTAATTTCATTTTCATCTCACGGACAACGGCTGCATATTCAAATACATGCTCTATTATCTCCTCTGCGAAATATTTGTTTCTTTTATTCTTTAAATAATTAAATTTCTCTAAAGAGGAACTGAGGAAATCCTAGAAAAAAAAATCTCAAAAACTTAGTCTATTAAGATATGTAACATTGAGATATTCTTTTAAAAAGAAGGGGAAAAAAATCATATCTGTTGAACAATAATGAGAAAAATAAGACTATTAAGTCTAGAACATCATGAGATCTCTAGAAAAGCAGAAAAAAATATTAACATTAAAAATTTTAATACTAGTCTCACTTGAAGAATAACAAAAATAGACATAAGTTTTTTAATCAGAACACAACTAGAGTAAAATAAATTACTTGTTTTTTAAAATTTAGCTTTTGATAAATTTTTTTAAGAATTTTTTTTTTTAAACAAGAGAGTTCAATATAAGAAGTGGAGCAAGAACAACTACAAATAAATAAAAAAATAAAAGAAAAATGTAAAAAAACTCATCAACTAAAAAATTATTTAAAGATTAACTCAAAAATTAAAAAAATTATTCATTTTTTATTTTTTTCTCTTTTAAAAATTGAATAAAGAATAATATTTAAACAATACCTAGTTCCATTGAATTTTATTGAGAAATGGTGGGAAAAAAAGAGGTGAAAAAAAAAAGGAACAAACTCGTCCTATGTTCTCATCGGACAACAGCCTTCCATTCGGAGCAGCAGTCATCGACGAAATCACAACAGAGGAGCTACAGCCGAAAATTTCTCCGGCGAAATCACTGAAATTTCTGGTTCCATTTCTTTTCCATATTTTGAAACTTATCAATCTCCAAACTTCAGCACTTTATGACACTAATGTTTTCGGTTCTTACCATTGGAACTCGGGTTTTGTTCCGGGTTTAGAAGATTCGCACGTTAGTAATCTCAATAACTCTATTCCTCGTCAGTTGGGAAAGCTGCAAAAGCTCAAAGTGTGCTTCTTTGAAGAAATGTATTTTCTCAAACTATTCATCACTTGTGGTGTTTGATGCTTTTTCCATTGAGCATCACTTATTGGTGTCCACATTCATAAAAAAATTCTGTAATATATATTTGTTAATGGCCTCAGATGACTAGATGGATGATTGTGATTTGTGAATTTGTTGAATTATTGGAGTCTAATTAACTTATTAAGTATAAAGTTGTTAATAAATTCCTAAAATTTTGTTTCCAGTAAATGAATATAGAAAAGTGAAATGGGATAAATTCATAAATATTTTAGAGAGCTCCATCCAATGAAATTCTCATAGAGAGCTCCATCAAATACTTTGCCTTCTATTTAAGCTAGTGTGAGTTACCACTTACTAGATGTATGATGTATCAAATTCATGACTTGAAAATCTTTGATCAGAAAAGAAGAAATACAGTATGAATGGTTCTGCTAAAAAAATGACAAAAAGATAGAGGACATATTACAAGAACAATAGCCTTGCATTATTACATCTAGTTCTTCTTTTTTTTTTTTTTTTTTTTTTTTTTTTTTTTTTTGGTCGGTGGATTGGACAACCCCCAATCCTAGGTACCCCAATGGATTGGACAACCCCAATCCTAGGTACACAACTCACCCACACACTCCTCACATATTTTCACAATTTTCCTCAATTGCATTCTCTAGGGTTTGAACCCTAGACCTTGAGGTGGGGAGAGGGGAGAAGTGCCACTTGAGCTAAGGCTCATTGATTGATCACAACTCGAGAACAAAGTGAAGCCAGGCCTTGATTGATCCTCATTCCGGATAGACAATAGCAGTGTGGACAATATGCCTGCCCATCAGAAGCCAGGTGGACCTCCTGGGCCGGGTGGGCCAAATGATGCACGTGGACCTCCGAAGCAACCTTGGAACAACCAACAACAGCACAAACAATAGAAGCTGCATTGCCACATTTGAAAGTTATTAGAATTTAGAGCCGGTTCTAATATGTGAAATTCATTAATGGGCATTGTCATTATTAATGGGCCCAAAATATAGCAATCATGGCTTCACGTAATGTTTGTTTACTACTCACCATGAAGAAATGAGGTTGCATATACCATCTCCAAACCCACCAAAAAATCCACCGGGTCCAAAGAAACCAGGCCCAGGAGGACCCCAGCCTGGTCCACCAGGCCCCGGAGCCCAACCAGGGCCAGGACCCCATCCAGGGCCTCCAGGTCCGCCAGGGCCACCAAAACCAGGCCCACCAGGACCCCCCGGCCCACCCGGTCCCATGGCTAGATGTCTCTAGTCTCCACACACTAGAACACAAAACAGAGCACCCCAAGTAGGTTGTATTTACAAAAGCTAGAGGGAAGGAAGAGGTGTAGTGAAACTATGAAGTTCTAACAAAGCTTCTTATGTAGTGGATCTTATATAGTGGCTATAAATCTCTTACATTCAAGTCAGAAAATCCTTCTTCGTACACGGTACATCGAATTGTAACAAAGCTGCTTAAACTACTAGTCAGATGAATCATGGTTAGCTACCATTCAAACCCACGACTCAAAGTAGTAGTTGCTTGTCATAACTCAAAACGGTTCCATGATAAATATATATCCATTTGCTGAGTGGCATCAACAATCATTCAGAAAAAAGGTTGGCAAATTGACTGTTAGTTAGTGAATTAGTTCTAGACATCAAAACCCGTTTGGATTAATGAGAGAAAGGAGCCTCAGATTAGCATTATGGCACATTCAACATAGCTGCAACAACCCGTGTACTATGAGAACACGGTGCGCAAATATATCGCTACAGCTCATGCCTATAATACCCTCATCATCAGCTTCTCCTCCTACCATTCAATTCAATTTTTATTTTCCCCCAAATTTTCTTACCAAAAATACAAACATCGCCAGATATTGGAACACCTTAATTAGGGTTTCTGGTTTCACCCAACTTTCCTGAGGCAGGGGGCAGGGATAAGAAATCCCTTTAAATATCAAGAGATTCATGCTGCGACGTCGTTTGGACTCTTAACCTTTTTATTGGGCTTTCTTACTTTTGGATCCTATGTGTTTTTTCATCCACCATACAAATTCATAAAAAAAAAATATCTTATATATTGGAGACTTGGAGTACACTGAAAATGAAATGTGATTTTATTTCCCACACCTGTTTTTCTTTTCTGTTCATAATCTATCTAATTAATTTCAATCAAATTAAACCTTTTTTTCTAATTAAAAAAATTTGATAAATTAATAAAATAAGATTGATCATCATTTTATTTATAATTTTTATCACTTTATCATTGTCTTTAGGATAAACCACCGAAAATACATCTGAATAATTTTGTTGTTGACAAAAATATTTTCGAATTTTATTATCAACAAAAGTATTCTTAAATAATTTAAAAATGTGACAAATATACTTAACAATAAATATATATTTTCAAAAAATGTCTGAAATTGAATTTCAATGCAATTTTTTCATGCACAATTAAAAATTAGATATTTTTATGGTTAAGATTTGATAATTTTTCGTTAAATATATATTTTTTGTGTAATTTTTTTGTCAACAACGAATAATACTTTTAAAAAATTATAAAGAATTATATATTTAAAAAAATTTATTTTTATCTCATTTTTTTAAGTATATTTATAAAAAATCTTATCAAAATTTAATTTTTAAAATATATTTTAAAAAATATATATTTACTATTAAATAATTTTATTATATTTTAAAATTATTTAAATATATTTTTATCAATAATAAAATTTAAATATATTTTATTAATAACAAAATTATTTGAGTATATTTTTAATAATTTACCCTTATATTTATCTCAAAAGAAGCTTCATAAAAAAAACAAATGCTAGCTATTAGTTTAGGACTTGGGTGATAGAAAAATGAATAGCACAAATCAATGATGTATATCTATAGCGTCGTAACTTATAAATGTTTATTAGGTTATCTAATGATTGTACAACTAACAATCTTATAATAATTACTTTTTAAATGAAATAAGAGTGTCGGTTTGTTTTTGTTAAATATCTTTATGGAAGCTTTTGTTTCATATAATGATGTATATCCATATTCAAGTCCATTTTTATAGGCATTGACCAGAGAAAAGCATGCTTTTATTTGACGTTCCAATATTAAATTAAATTGTTGTTAACCAATTAAATAATTTAGACTATAAAGATTGAATTGAAATGTTAGGCGTAAGTACAAATGCGAAATAATATGTTTAAACTTTATTCACAAGTTCGTTGTTTAAGACTTTAAGTTGGTTTTAATGTTTTATTTAGGGTTAAGTATAATTTTGGTCCAAAAGTTTTCGGTCAGAATTAAAATTGTTTATTATCTAATTTTCGATTTAAAATCATCTTTAACGTTTTTTTTTATTAAAATCGTCCTTTTTAATAAAATTAGTGTATGTTCACGTACCTTGTACGGGATAATACATAAAATTATATTAAAAATTTTATTAAAAAATTAAATAATATATATAGTAATTATTATTATAAATATTTTATAAAATTATAATTAAAATTAAACTCTCAAAATTTTTAATATTAAAATGTTAAAATAATTATTATTTCTCTTAATCAATTTGAGTTTGTTAAGTGATCATCTCACTCGTCTGCTTAAACAACTATTAGGAGTTAGAATCTCGCCTTGTGTATATAGCAATGCATTGGCTAGCGTTAAACTCTTAATAAATGGAGTATCAATACGTGGTTAGACTTGGCAGGAGTTTCTGAATACGCGGGTACCCTACCCGTTCATACCTAGATAGAAAGAGTAATAACTTGACCAAAGTCGGAACAGATTTTGCTCAAGATAGGGTATATGGTCGGGTTTAGGGTGTACCTGCCCCAAATATATACATATAAACACTTTTTAGAAATTAGAATTTGTCTCACATCACAGATGATTTATAGCTTCAGTCTATACTCTATAGTCATGCAAGATAAACTCAATCATCCTCACCCAAAATTTTCTTCTTTTCAGCTTCTTCACAAAAAAAAAATCGCATAGCTCGCGTCATGTTGTTGCGGAGTCCATCGCCGCCTACCTATTCACAACTCTCATCTTCCTTCACAGCTAGGAATGGACCCACGTTTAATATAGAGGGGCATTTGCCCCCACATTTTTTTTAAATTAATACTTATATACATATATACTACTTATTATATTATATTTGTCTCAAAATAAAATATAAATAGTTCTTTTGTATTTTATGTTAAAAAATATTTTGTTAAACTTAACACATAATAATTATATTGTTAAATTTGATTTAGTATGAAAAATAAATAAATACACTAAAAAAAGTGTTAATTAATTATATTATATTAGTTAATTAATTAATAATTAAATTAAAACTTAGTTTTCTAATTAAATACAACTTAAATTATTAGTGATTTTTTAAAAATTGTTTAAGATAAAAAAATATATTATCTATGTATTAATATATTGTAATTATTTTGGTTAAAAAATTTATTTATACTATAAAAATAATAATAAGTAGATTTGACAATTAAATATGAGATAATAAAAAGTAAAATAATTGTTTAAAAATATATAAAAAATAATATTTAGTCATGTTAAAAAAAAGTCCTTATCAATATTTTTTGTTATTTTAAATATTATACTATGCGTATGAAATTATATTTTTATTATTTTAAATATTATAATAATGATTGTGTGTATATTTCTAGTTCTTATCAATATATATTAGATAGTTTTAATTTTAAATTTTGAATATATCTAAACCAATTTAGATTGGTCAAGTGATTAACTTAGTCATCCGCTTAAGTAAGTATTGAGGGTTCGAATTATGTCTCGTATGTATAGCAAATTGTTGCCAGCCAATTATAGATTTTTAAATGAAATTCAAATTCATGATGGATTTGTCCTTAACTTGTTGAGTATTGTGGGAAGCAAAAAAAATATCTATACTTAAATTTTATTATATTTTTGTCCCCATTACTAAATTTTTCTGGGTCCATCACTGTTCACAGCTTATATCATCATCGCTGCTCATCCCGTTACCGTTGCTGTTGAGCCCGTCGCCACCTTTCTCCTGCCGAGTCCCTTTTCTCTAGGTAAATTTTCCTCTCTCTCTCTCTCTCTCTCTCTCTCATTGTGAGTCTGTTAAATTCTTCTCTTCTTCTTCCACAGACTCATCACTTAGTCGCCTTCGCTATGAGCCCGGACGTTGCCGTTGTAATTTCATCTGAGTCTGTCACCGAATAAAATAAAATTTTTATTCAAGTTAAAAATAGACATGCATGAGATCATTTTTGCATGTAATTTCTGAATTTTCTCATCCAAATTTGATCTATGTGGTTAAGTATTTTAGTATGGGATCATCGTGGTTTTGTTGTGACACTAATGTGATAAAAATTTCGGTAATTTCATAACTAATATATGAGATAGACCAGATTATGAAAGTAATAAGAGAAATAACATTCAAATTTGCGCGTAAAATTTATAAGAGTTTATCTCAGAAAAATATATATTTATAACCCAAGTACGTAGAAGATTGTTAAAAAATTATTATTTCTTAATATATTTATGGATAATACATATATATCAATTATAATCGTAAATTAAGTAATTTCACATTAAATGACTTATACAACGGTGATCTTATTTATTGTCATAAATGTTGAATTAAATAAGTCATTATTACTTTTGATTTAGATAAATGAAATTAAAATCATAGATACTATTTTATTTGAGTTTTAGGGTTTATTGAGTGTCACACTCAAATATAAATAATGACTTTAGAATTTTGGTATTCAACATATCAAACTCGCCTTTGTAGCTCTTTTCCCATAGTAAAATTAAGATTCAGCCCTATAAAAAATACAGAAGATTTTAGTTGACGAAGATCAAAGAACCACAAGAGCCAAACTCTCTGATCTCAATCATACTCTCGAATAAAGAGACACTTCCACACTCTTAGTTATATTTTTTAATGAGTTAATATGAATGATCTTGAAGTTGAGAAATTCTAAAATTTTCAGCTAAAATAAAAATTTTATTCAATCAAATGATAATAAATAATTTTATTGAATTAAATTATATTAATGTGATCACTGGATGATAAAGAATGCTAGAAAAATAAATAAATAATATTTTAAGAGTATAAAAATATTAAATTGTCATTACAATTTACTTTTTTAATCAACGATGATAAATATCTTAAATTAATTAAATTTTTACAAAAATTATACACCTAAAACTATTTTATTTTTTCAAAAATCTTTTAATAATACAATGGTTCAATGAGAGGTTGACTATTGAGAATTGAGTATAATATTTTTAAATTCGTATTTTCAATAAAAAATATACTTAGTTCTATCCATCCTCAATAATTCTATATTCACTATTACTTATCCATCTAAATAATTCTAACATTGATAGAATATTATTTTTAGATGCAAAAAATTTAAAATATATTTATTCTATTTCAAAAATTAATATTCATATTTAACTTAGAATTCTAACAAATATGACAAAAAATATTATATTTTTTAGTTAAAAAATTAAAGTAAAATATCTATAAATATATTTTTGTACTTTAGCTTTAGATTTTTTAAAAAAATTTGGCAAGTTAATGGAATCAAATCATATTTCTATAACATATATAAGAATGTATATTACACATAAATAAAAAATAGGTATAGCAAGAACAAATACATAAATTAAAATAAAATTTAGAAAAATAAAAACCAATAAAATATTGAAGGAAAAAATATAAATAGAAGAGAAATAAAATTATTAGATGGAAGAGAAATAATTTAATAAATTTTATGTGTATATAAAAGAAGAATAAAAAGAAGATATACAGTGCTTTATTTAATTTAGCAAAATTTATGGGAATAAACACATAGAATAAGAGAATAAAAAATGATAATAAAAAAAAGCTAAATATTTGAATTAATATCAAAAAATAAAAAAATAATAAAATAATGATAATCTATCATAATCTTAATCTTTTAATATAATTAATTAATAATAATATAATTAGTCTATCATAATCAATTTTGTTACTTACTTTAACCTTATTCTTCATTTATTGTATCTAAAAAAGTATATAATGTCACACTTATTTTTAAAAAGATGAAACTCTTCAAATACACGGTATAATATATAATTTAAGAATAATAAAATAAAAATATCTAGAATTTTATAATAGTATTTGAAATTTTCAACGATGATAATACAAAGTGTTTAAATCGACCAAATGAATTCAATAGTTATCCTTTGCACATCTTATTTAAATTTGAATCTTAAAATTTACTTTTATCTTTTTTTCTAATATCAATTATTTTTGACAAAAAAATAGAGAAAAAACTTTATTAGACAAAAAAATATCCGATCAAAAAATTATTATAAGGAGATTTATAATTAGAGAAAAAAGGAATAAAAGTATTAATAATAATTAAGAAAAAGAAACGAAGCTTGTATTAAAGAATGTTAGAAAAGAAATAATAAAGTTCATATTAATAATAATAATGCTGAGGAATGATGTTGCTCCTTTAGACTTTTAACATTCGTCTTTGGCCATCTTTTTTTTCTGTTATTTGCTTTTTTTAAAATTATCAAGTCATAAAAAAATAAAGAACAATTCAAGAAAACGAAAACAACAAAATCGAAAACACTAAGATCAATAGTAACTATACAAATCAAAATATATAGGAAAAAAATAAAACTATTATATGATAGAATTAACATGAGTATATTTCATCATTAAATAAACAAAGTTAATGCACAACAAAATTACATGTAAAGAGAAAAGAAAGAAAAAGAGTTAAAATATCCAAAGTGATAAAAAAATTATTTTATAGAAGACTATAAAATAATAAACTTCTAACTAAATTAAACTGTACTTATTATTATTAGAAAGGGTAAGAGAGAGCAGTAGAGAAAAGATTTGTGTGTATTCAAGTTGTGTAAAATGATACAATATAGAAGGGTATTTATAGGTGCTAAGAGAATCGAAATAATAAAGACGTAATATCCTATAATAAATATTTAGATATGTTAAATAATGCTAATTGATCTATACTATATGATATCAAAACAAAAAAGAATCACCGTGCTAATATAATATTACCAATATTATATAAATCATCTTTGTATTTATTTTTCTGTGCGTATATAATATTTAATTAACACATTAAGATATATATAATATTTTGTTAATACATATATAATATAAAGTGATTTATAAATTATTATTAATTCGTATATAATGTATAATTAAATTTAATGAATTCAATTAGAATAAACAACAAATCTATTCTTTTTATTTCAGACGTTATAAATGAATAAATTAATTAACTAATATAACAAATTACAATTAATGTAGTAAAATTAATTAAGTAATATATATTATAATAAATTATATTAATATTTAAATATCTAATCAAATCAATTAGCTGATATAATTAAGTCATGGTAATAAATTATTTTGAATGAGTTAAAATAATTAAATCGGGAAACACTCTCTAGAGCATGCCACGTCAGCTCCATCATTAAGTGCAGACATCCGATTTTTATATAATAGAATAGATTTTTAATTTAATTCCAAAACTACCCCTATTTTAATAAAATAAAATAAAAAAAGAAGAAAGAAATGGATACGAGAAGGGGGTGGGGAGAAAAAGAAAGCAGGAGGGCGCGAGAAAAAGGGGGGAGGGAGAGGGAAGGGGGACCGCCGCACCACCGCACCGCCGCCTTGCCGCCCTCCGACACCGCACCGCACCACCTTCTTCTTCTTCTACTACTCTCCTTGCTGCCGCCGCCACCGGTCTTCATTACCGCTGCCGCCGCCGCTCTTTGCTGCCGCCGTCGCTCTGCTCCTCGGGGAAATGGGGAAGGGAATGCGAAGGGAGAAGAGGCTGCCTTTAACAAACCGGAGCTTCGAATTTTTGATTGGAACACCTTCTGCCAGTACCTGAGGAACCACCGTTCGCCGCTGTCTTTCTTATTTGACTTTGTACTTCTCTGTTGATTTGACTTTGTACTTGAATTTGTTGATTTGACTTTGTGTTGATTTGTTGATTTGTTGCTTTCTATTTCAGTTTATGTTAAATTTGTGCTTGAATTTGTTGATTTTCTGTTTCTGCTTCTCTGTGTGGAGGTGGAGGTGGAGGTGAAAGTGGGAGGTGGGGAGTAGGGGAGACGGGAAGGGGGAGGGGACGTTGGTTGGGGGTGGGGATGGGGGTGCTGGTGGTGGTGTTGGTGGTGGTGTTGGCAAAGGTTGTGGCGGTGGTATTGGTGTTGGTGGTGGTGGTGGTAGAGGAGGTAATTGTGTTGATAGTGGTGAGGGTATTTTTGTCCAAAAAAATAAAAATGACGATTTTAATACGAAAAAAATATTAAAGATGATTCTAAATAAAAAAATTAGATGAGGGACGATTTCAATTCTGGCTGAAAACCATTGAACAAAAACCATACTTAACTCTTTTATTTATTATAGCCACTAACTCACCAGTCACCATTGAAATTAAAAGGTTAAAACAATATGTCATAGTCTCCAGTCAAAATTATAATACAAAAAACCCCAGTCAATTATCATTCTCTTCTTTTCTTACATTAGGCTTAACTTAACAAAAGAATATCAATTTTTTGGATTAATATGTCGGGAAGATAGTTTCTGCCCAATCTTACTAAAATTATAAAGATCTCATCTGATGATATCAAAATAATACTTAATGTGTTACGAAAAAAATTAAGAGTATAACATGTTTTAAAAATTAATTTGTTAAGTAGAAGCAAAAAATAAAATGTTATAAATATTAAATTTTAAATTTAAATTATTAATATAAAATATAATAAATAAAGAGTAAAAATTTATTCAATTAATAAAGAATAAATTACATAATTTTTAAAGATTGTAAAAACATTTTTAATGGAGTATTTTTAGAATATTACATTTAAAAAGTGAATTAATTTAGAATTGAAATTTATATTAAAATTGATTGATGAAATAAAATCAATATCACCTTAATAATATAGTATCACTTTAATTAAAAACAAATAAAATTTTACCACTCGTATAATTATGTTAATTAAATTGAAACTAAGCATTGAAAGAACAAGTTTTATTTTCAATTTTAAATCACTATTTATGATAAATAGTTTCACAAATATCTAAAATAAAATTGAAATTAAAATTAGTATTAGAAATGCTCTAAAAAGAGCCCGTTTGGGAACGCACAAAAGTTACTTTTTTTTTACTTTTGAATTATGAAAAGTTACGATAAGTGTGTTTGGCACTATTTTTAAGAAGAGCTTTTAACTTCTCGAAAAGTTAATTTATAGCTTTTGGAAGAAGTAGAAATAGATGACTTTCTCCTTTTTGATAAGTTATTTTATCACTTCCGTGGAAAAAAAATTGATTTCAAAACAAAAAAATTTACTTTCGTTCTTGATTCTGTAGAAAAATGTTTCCTGTTTCTGCTGGAAATACTGGCCCTCCACCACCATTTTCACGCAAGGTTCCATCTTCTAGAAGCACTGGCCTTCCACCATCATCCTCACACGCAATGTTCCATCTACTGGAAGTGTTGGCCTTCCACCACCATTTTCACGTAATGATTCATCTGCTGGAAGTATTGACCCTTCACCACCATCTTCTGTTCCATCTGAACTAGCATATATTTCTTCCAGGTATTTTTTTTTATCATTTTATCATTCTATTTTTATTATTAAATTTGTATTGAATATTTTGTATGCTATGAAATCTCAGTTTTAATTTTATTTTTTTATATGTGATTTTAATTTTATTTTTTTATATGTGATTTTATTTTTATACAACTTGCTATTATTTTTATAATTAGTTTTATAATTTTCTCTTTTTTATGTTCTTCCCCAACAAATTCATGAAAGTGGCAAGTCCGGAAGAAAATTTAAAGTTGATTGGAATGAACGAAATACTGTTATATTCATGAAAATATGTAAAGAAGAGATGGTGGCTCGAAATAGACCTGGAACACATTTTAACAAAGTTGGTTGGGCAAATTTAAAAATAAAATTCTTGAAAGAGACTGGTTTAAATTATGAGTCTAAACAATTTAAAAAAATTTAATATCCATTCTCTTATGTCAAAAAAATTGTATTTTTTGAGTTATTTATCCAAACGCTACAACTTTAAAATAAGTACTTCTATAGTTAAAAATCCAAATACAAAATAACTTATTTATAAGCTACTATTAATAAAAGTCTTTATACTTTAAGCTCATTTTCCAAAAGAATTTATTTAAGTTATTTACCCAAACTGGACCTAAATATGCTATTTTCTAGTTTCTACTTCTATGTCATTTGTTGGTCAACCTACAATTACATAATCAAGTGGACTTAGAATAGTGATGGACGGGGCTAATAAAGTATTGACGTACAAATTACAATAATTAAGAAAACAAATTATAAATAACGAAGATTAACCTGAATGAATAGCAAGGCCATTATTTGTATTGTGACTCAAACTAATTTTTAGTTTTTTGCAGAGAAAGAGAGGATGGCTCTATGCATATTGTCAATTGATATGATGGGGGTTCTAATGGCGTTGGTTATTGCTCTAACTCTCATGCTCATATGTTCTTCTCCTCCTAGAAGGGTTGTCGTTCATCGTTACCCTTATTACTAACTAATTAGCCACACTTACAATTAATTGAGTCTCTGCATCGGCTAAAATCATGTAATTCGTTTTCGGTATGTTAAATTATATTCCAAACTATGTTAGATGGTGTATTTTAAACTTGTCTCTATTTATCTCTTTCGTGATGGTAGTGGTAACTAATGATTATATTGTTGATGAGAATTGTCGTTGAGTTGGTTTTTCAATTGCGCTTTCGTTTCTCATTTCGTAGAAATAGATGCATCGTATAACAAGGTTCAAGGATTCTTCTATAGTCCTTATCAGTTGCCAAGAGATGAATGAATCATTTAAACTTATTGGGACCTATAGCGTAAAATACATGTGAGGATCAATAATTGAACCTTTAGGTTACGTTTGTTTATAGAGATAGGACACTTAAGATATGAATACAGAGACATAAAATTATGTCTGATAGAGGAGACATAAATAAAAACCGTATGTCCAGAGATACTGAATTAGTGTATTTTATGTTCATTCTGACAAGAAAAACACAGAGACACTAATAAGGTACACAACTTATTTTTCATTCTTTTTTCATTATTTTTGTTAATTTTTTATAATTATATCTGTTTATTATTATATTTTCCATCTCAAATTTTTTGAATAAAAAAAATGAGAATAAATTAGATTTTTATAATTTGTTTTAGTTTATCACCAAACAAAATATAAGAACACAAAATTTTGTATCTGTGTTCATCAGTGTCTTATCATGTCTTGTTCTCAATGTCTTGTTCTATCCTGTTCTCATAAACAAACGTAGCCTTATCTACTTTAGTCTTAGACTATTTTTTCTTAGGTGTGTTACTGTGTTTTATGTTATTTTATTTGTTAATCGAGCAAGGTGAAACGGTTAAATTAACAAGTAGTGAATTTTATGGTGCCTATAATTTGATGCCTAATTTTTGCCTAACTTACTTCTTATGGCAATTTTTGAATATTTAATAATTATTTACTTTTATACTTTTAAAATTAAATATTGATTTTTAACTCTTTTTAGTAAGTTAGGCAAATATTTTTAGACACCATAGCAATCACATTAATAAGTATATGGTTTTATAGTATATTTTTTATTTTTTGTATATTTTTGGATCAAAGGTCGCGATATATTATTGTAGATGCTGTCTAATAAGCCTAACTTAATCCCTTCATTATTTTAATTATCTTTTTTGTTTTTTAACCTAAAATTATTTCATGATGTTCTTTTTCACTCTTACTAAAAAGGTAAGACTTAGTTATGTTTCAGTTTGGTCAAAATTTTGGAATTCAGATAAGTGAAGTTTTGTCATGAATTTAGTTTCGGTGGCTAAAATTTTGTACAAAAAGTCAATTAACTTAAAAAAAAAAAACTTAGGCTAATATATCTCCTCTAATATTGGCTCACATTAATGATCCAAAAATTGTATTAATTTGGAGCTACTTGTTGGAGGTTGTTATCAAAAATTCAATAGTGAGGTGTATGTGAATTTTCAATGACGAAACAGAGATAAGATTGAACTCTAAAGAGACATTCGAGATGCTGCCACGCAAAACTCTAACCAGAAATATTGTAAACAAATAATATGACATCATTATGTTTCAATTATTCATGCTTTGTTTTAATGCGTTCTAATCTCGAGAGCTTAATTTAATATTGGAAAATCAAATATGTTGCTGCAGCTAATGCCTATAATGGGATGTTAAATGAAATAGTGAGGTTATTTAAGATACAAATTGAAAATATAAATCAAAGTAAGACTTAGAAATTAATTTGACGAAAAAAACAGTGTTAGAAGAAGAAAGGAAATAGAGAAAAAAAAATTCAATAGTAAAAAAATTTTAAATTATGGAGGTCATATATTTTATCACCACAATAACAACAGAATTACATTATTCTAGTCTCCAGTATTTCTCTGTTTAACTAACACCCATTGACTTAAGAAGCTTCACAAATCAAAATTAAAATCGACTTTAGACTAGTGGTGATTATAGACTTAATAGTCAACTTGTGAGTTGGAAAAAAAGAAAAAATATATATAGAAACCAAGTCTTAAACAAACTCAATTTGAATAAAACCAAGGGTATTCCATTCCATTCCCTTTCATTCAGGCACTTTTGTTCATACAAGGCACATAGAGATGGTTTGCAAGGAAATATGTATTGATTTCATGGGGCTTCTGATGGCGCTGGTTATTGCTCTGGCCCTCATGCTCATCTGCTCCACCTCGCCAAGGCGGAGGGTTGTCGTCCACCGCTGGCCTTACTAGCTTCTTCTTCATAATATGGCTCTGCTGTGTGTATCTTGTCACCAGAGTTTTTTCTGTTATCTCAAGAGTTTGTATGAGCCGGGTATTTGATCAAGTGTTCATTACTATTTTTATAAGTCTTTGTGTAAAACCATATACTTTCTTCTATATCAAATAAAATTTTCAGTTTAGAAATTTTCTCCTGCCTTGTTTGTGAGCTAAGATCTTTGTTCATATTATAAGACATAATAATTGTTTAAGACTCTAAGTTGGTTGTTAAATAGATCGAATTACCAATCAAATTTGTCTTAATCAAACTTTTAATAACTCATAATATTCTATGTCATCAACAAAGATAATTAACTTTGAACAGAACAATGTTTACAATGGTCAGCAAAGTACTGAAAACAATTTGAATACAAAGATTTTAAATTTGCACAATCAACAACTATCGGTATTGTTATATAATTTGAATCAAGGAGATTTGGATGGTTTGATTTGAGTTGAGACTTGAATAGTATCCAAAAGATGCTGAATTCTGTATTTCATAAGAGGTTGCCCTTTTCTGGTTTTCTTAAGCATTTTGTCACGCAGAGCTTTTCTTCTGGCTTGGGCCTCTTCTCTCTCTTCCTTCTTAGCCATCAAAGCTGCCTCTCTTTCCATTCTTTCTCTCTCTTTCTCTTCATGCTTCTTTCTGTACAATTCTTCCAAACCATTCCTCCTCTTCTCACTCTCGCCCTTATTCTCTTTCATCACAGCTCCATCGTTCTGCACCATCAAATAGAAAGTTTGATTAATGGATTCAACTATTAGAATCATGACCTAGCTATAACAGATATAATATATCGAAGAACCTCGATCATCAGTTTCTGTGCCGAGGAAGGATCGGTTTGCTCCGTTTGCTGCTTTAACATCTTCTTAAACTTCTTTATATTCTTCGCATTCTTGTAGAATTCTTTTTGCTTCTCTGAACAAACAAGCATCACCTAAATCACTGCTTCAACCTCTATTACAATATAAAATTCTAAGAGAGAGAAGAAGCATACTTATGAGAGTAGGGTTGTAATGACTTTTATCGGATTTCACATTGCCGGAATAGTTCTTCCTCTTTCTCATTCTCGCGTTGACTCCCTCGTTCTTCTTCATTGTGCTTTGTGGAATGCGAGAACAAAATGAAAAGTGGAAACCCTAATTTGCAGAAGATCAATTTGTGGACAAATTCTTCAGCCCAATATGTTTTGGATTGGGTCCGATAGGAAATAAGGCCCATTTTGGTCTTCACACCTTCGGTTAACAAAAAGGGTCCAATACTGTCATAAGAGCAAAAATCACGTATTATAATGTAGCCTGTCCAAAAAAAAAGCCACTATAATGTAGGTCGTGAAAGAGCGGATCGGGATTGAATAATAGCCCAATACAGAAGTGGTGGCAATCGGGCAATGCCTTATACTATTGTGAGCCCATTATAAGTTTATAACACCCTCCCTGTCCAAAAAAACAAAGGTTTATAACACCCTTATAAGTATAACTAAACAAATGTTATTTATAACTCCATCATTGTTTTAAATTTAAAATATTTATATATTCAGTTTTTATTGTTTTAGAGAATTAAATTTCTAGTTAAATTAAATCTGATTTCATTCCCAAAATTTTTCATACTCACCAAATATCATAACACTGATGAAATGAGTTTAGAGTTTACTATTTAACTTGTGTGCGATTTGGCAACGAGCTATAACTCAAATAACATGATTTTTTTATACTCACCTAAATGGTTACGGATTCAAATTTCTCTATTTTTGATAAAGAATCTGAGTTTAGAATTTAAGATTTATTATTTGTTGAAACTATATTTTTTTTTCATTTAAATATACTAGTTTTTAGATATAAAATATAATTATATTATGTGTATATTAAAAATAAGCCACCAAATCAACCAACCATATAAAATATATATTAAAATATTAAATATATATTTAAAATGAGTTAAACAACATATATATTTATACACAAAAAATATTAAGAGTTAATATTTTTTATTAATATTAAGCAACACTTTAGTCCAACGCCTTATTTTTATACCATTAGAATTTAGAATTTATATTATAATTTGATCTTTGATGTTTAATTGTTTAGAGTTGATTATAATATTAGTTAAAAATAATAAATTTTATTAATCATATAGCATTGATCATATATAGATAAATAACAGCTGATTTAGTAACTCATTTTTGAGAGACATAGTAATTTTTATAAAAAAAACTTAAACCATTAAATCTAAAGATACATTTTTGGTATTTATTTTAAAATAATATTATATAATCAATAAAATTTATTATTTTTTACTAATATTTAACTATGAAGAATGCTAGGAGGCCAAGAATTTTAGTGTTTTGTAATCATTAATTGGCTATCAATAGTGTTTTTAATAGTGTGAGATTATATCTAATAGTATCTAATAGTGAGAAATTTATCATTTTTATTTTGATGGTTAAATGTTGACCAGAAAATATAAAAATTGCTGGTCCTAGACTTTTTCTTTAACTAATACTCTAAATATTAATTACCGTATTCTAAATTTTAACATCTCTCGTATTCTTATTTTTAGCTTGTATAGCAGTGTGTTGATGATGTAGCCGTTGGTAGAGAGATACATTAAATAGGGTACAAAGGCGTAGTACAAGTTGCCTTGAATGCTACTCCAACCTCCCCACCTTACCTTTCTCTTCTCATTCATATATTTGCCATCAGGTGTAGTAATCAGTAATAAAAACAAATATGGGCAGTAGTAGTGTGGAAGGTGGAGGACTGCAAAGCAACGTCAAGGTTGTGGAGAGGGCAATACTAATGGGCACGACACGGCGGCCTTGCGAGGTCGTCGTGCGCCTTCTTGGGCTCTTTCTTACTCTTGTTGCCACCATCATTGTTGGTGTTGATAAAGAGACTAAGATCATTTCCTATGCTGGTATCGACTTCAAGGCCACTGCTAAGTGGGAATACCTGTCTGCTACCGTGTACGTATTTTATTATATGTATCCATCCATCTCTCTTTTTCAAAGTGCTACATGCTATCTATTTATATATAAATAAAGCTGAAAATTTAGGTGCACTTTTCTTCACGTGAAGTTTGATAGCTTAAAGTCGTTAGATAAAAATTTAGTCAAATCAGTCAAATCATCTAATGGCTTTCAATTATCAACTTCACATAAAATCGACTGTATCTAAGTTTTCACTATAAATCAATCCTAATCTTAGAAATATATTCAAATTAGTCACTAAAATACATATTAAAATAAATTAAATTATACACATACAAACATATATATATATATATATATATATATATATATATATGATAGTTAATTTTAATAATTGATTTTAAAGTGTAAATAATATTTTTATATATAAATATATATTATTTAATTTATTTTTAATATATATTTTATATTTTAGAGGTCATTATTAATTTTTTTTTTAGTTATAAAGAGTAGTGTGCTCTTGATCCATTAATTATGGATGACAATACTAATAAAATAAGTTCACGGTTGTTTGGTTTTTATGGTATTTTTGTATTAGTATCTTTTTATTGTTTCACTTTGTTGTGTTGAATTTTTTGTTTTAAAAATAATAATAATTTAAATATATATATATTTTATAAAATGATTGATTAATTATTTTTTTATTTTTTTTTGGAATAATTACAGATTTTTGTTGGTGTCAAATGCCATAGCATGCTCGTATGCAGCTGCATCTTTGGTGATGTTGGAGATGGCAAAAAGAAGAAGAAACGATAATAATGATGTGTTATCTACTTCAGTAGTAGAGTTTGGTGTAACGGTGATGGACCTTGTAATGATGGGACTGTTATTCTCAGCAAATGGTGCTGCTGCTGCTGTGGGAGTAATCGCACAGAACGGAAACTCCCACATTCAATGGATGAAAGTTTGCAATGTCTTTGATGCATATTGTCGCCACATGACCGCTGCATTTCTCCTCTCTTTCTTTGCATCCGTTTCCTTCCTCTTCATGGTTCTTTTCTCTCTGGTCAAACTCCATTATTACAAGTTTTCTACTTAGTTGTATTAATATTACATCATCATCACATCTTGTTATAGTATATCATATCATATGCTCATCAATAGTGTTCATGAATATATATACTAGCGGTTAATTAATCTGATATATGTATGTTTGATTGATCTGAACGAATCAAAGTGTTTTTTTTCCTTTGCTCAGTTAATATTATTTAATATTGGAATAGCAGATGGTAGGTGTCTCTATTAATTTAAGAGCAGTGGAATAAATATACATACTTTGTTTTTGTGAAAGCAAGAGTGGGTTCGAGTAATTTCACTTTCTAAAGTAGGTAAACGCAGTAAAGGTATAACTACCCCAAGATCAATAGCTGTATATTTATATATATCCACCATCCTTATATGTAAACGATGAGAATAATGTGTGTGTAAAATCAGGTGTGTGAACTCGTTACCAATTTATTTGGACATAAAAAGAAAAGGTGAAAAATTGGAAAACGTAAACAAATATTAATTATGGAAAAGTCTAGAGGACCAGCAGTTTTATTGAATTTTGGCCAACATGTAACCAGCAGAGGAAGGTGAGCCATTGGATAAAATCTCACATCAATCTCACATCATCAAATCATCATTGATGGCTAATTGATGGCTAACAATCACAAAAATTACTGGCCCCTAGCATTGCTCATTAATTAATTAGACGTAAAATATCATACAAATTATTCAATCAAAATCTTCTTGATTAATTATGATGACTAGATCGATTAATTTTGGCTTCATCGCGCGCACTATGTAGCATGTTACGACTTTAGATAGAATGAAAGTTAAGAAGGTAAGAAAACACACGAAAAAGTAAATTTTTTTTTTTTTCGAAAACGCTATTTGTATACTACCTTTCAGTCACTCTCACTAACATACAATAGAAAATATGGTTACGTATAAAGAAGCTAATACAACGCACTGGTGGTGCTGGGAGTTTTTTTATTGCACCAAAATCTCTCGCAATTTCTTCTTTTTTTGTAGAGAGGGTTCTATGGACCTCACTTTTCTTCTGTTGTCTTTGATCACGCCAACCTCACTCCTTATTTCTCTTCGATCATCCTAACCTCACTCGTCGCTTTCTTCTCTTCTCCACAGTTCACACTTCCCTCTGCTTTGTTTCACACCGTTTTTAGTTCTTGTTATTTTAGGATTTTGATTATAACTTTTGATTCAATAGAATCTACAAATTTAAATGATAAAGTTTGTGTTTAATTTATTTGATATATTAATTTTTTATTTTTGATTTGATTTTAATTTTTGATTATCCATATTTTATTTCTGATTTGATTTTAATTTTGTTGATTTTTTAGTTATACAAATGCTTTTGATTTGACTTATGCTTTTGATATGTGACTTCATTATGTACATTTATAAGTGTCAAAACTATTCGAGTGAAATATTTACGAGTATGTAACTCAAAACATAGAAATGAATTTGCATGTGATGTGGTGTAATGAGTTAGCTGAATTCTCCTTTGAGTGCAGAAGCAGCTATTTGAATGGTTCTTGCAATCTTTCAAATTTCATGTTAAATTGTTGCAAACCTTTCTCTTTCACTCGTTACCTTTGATGATCCCTATGTTATTGAATCAGCAATCCCAGAAAAAAAAAAATCTAACTTGCTTTTTTGGTCTTTTGGAGGCCCAAACACCTATAAGAAGCATTCATGTATGTTGTGTAATGAGAAAAATGTTTAGCTTTTGGATTGGAGTCAAATTGATAATTTACATGTTTAAAATTTTTGTATTTGTTTAAATTAGATAATGATGCTGATTTTATGAATGTGTAAAAATTTAATGTTATATTTGACTATTGAATTTGATTATCATATTTATCAAATTTAATTATATTCAGGATCAGTGCTATATTTGACTATTGAGTTTAATTATACATGTTTACTGAGTTTAATTATATTTTTGTAGGCATAAAAAAAAGCTTCAATCTATTATAAAAAAAATTGTTGAACAAGATAGGAAGAAGCATATAAAAAATGTGAAAGAGAGATCACAGACAAATTCAGTGTTTGATTAATTTTATTATTATTGCTAAAATGCTTTATCATCACTTTATTAATTGCTATTTTTTTAACCAGTTGTAGAGTTACCTTTGGAGTTGAGCATTACGTCTAACTAACTATATGACTTTGTATCCTTGTTGAACTCAATGTAACAAAACCACCATTTGAAAAAATAATAGTTTTATTTCTTTTTTAATAGATTTGTTACATCTCTTGAATTTTTTTCTTTGTAATAGTTTTAATTTTGATTTTATATATGATTAGTGAATTTACACTCAATATTTTGAGTTAGTTAAGATTCTGAATTATTATTGGCTTAAGAACATAACCCTTTTTTCTAAGGTGAACACTGAACTGAACAATTTTGTTATTGTGAACAAAGGTTAGGGTTGATTTGGTCACTTTGAGGTCTTTTGCATTATTTCAGTTCATTATTTTTAAAATTAATAAAATTACGTTCCATTATTTATAAAAATTAGTTTATTGCTAACTTCTTATGTAACAAGAAATATGATTTTGCCCAAGTTTAAGTTTTCAATGTTTTCTGATAGTGCAAGATCTCCTATCTATATATTAAGAAGCTTACTTTTTAAAAAAAATTTCAGTAAATATATATAATCAAATTCAGTAGTTAAATATAGTACTGAATTTGAGTATAATTAAGTTCAATAAACACATATAATCAAATTCAATAGTTAAATACTGAATTTGAGTATAATCAAACTCAGTAAATATGTATAATTAAATTCAATAGTCAAATATAGTATTGAACATGAGTATAATCAAACTCAGTAAATATGTATAATCAAACTCAGTAGTCAAATATAGCACCGAACCTAACTATAATCAAATTCAATAAATATGTATAATCAACCTCAATAGTAAATCACTGAACCGGAGTATAATCAAACTCAGTAAACATGTATAATCAAACTTATTAGTCAAATATAGCACTAAATTTGAGTATAATCAAATTTAATAGTAAAAAAATTGCTAACATAATAGTCAAATTCAGTAGTACAAGTTTAATAGAAAATTTATATAATCAATTCTTTTCGCTCGATGTGTCCTAAATTTTTTTTGGACTTTTAATTTCTTCTTTCATCTCCAATTATTCTTTCTAAGATTTTCGTCCCAACATTTACATATGGACTAACTTGGGAGGTTTCTAATTTTCTTTGTTTTGGTACTTTTGTCTCTTTCGAAGTATTCAAAGCTTTCTTTCTTTTTCTTTCTTTCTTTTGTATTGACAATCTTTGGGAATTGATAACCTTTTGCTAGCTCCAAAATATTAGTTCGACAATCATTTTGTAGGTATAAGAGCATTTGTATATAATATTTTTTTAAATCTATGGCAATCATCCTGTTATTCAAATCAAATCATATACACCAAATAAATTCAGCAATTAAATTAAATCATAGCACTACCTTAATGAAAATACTAATTATATTCGAATCAAATCATACATATAAAGTAGTAGCGTGCTCAATTTCAATTCAGATTACTAACTTGCAATTAGTTAAAATAATAAATATCTCAATCTCTTAACCTAAAGTCTCAAATTTAAGTTCTAGGATCAAATCTAAATTTTAAGAATAAGACAATAATGTAACATCTAAGTTTTAAGAATACTCAATGGTACTAAAGCTATTGAAAAAAGGGTAAGCTTTTGCATTATTACCTTCTCTTTTTTCTAATCGATATGTGATATGAGATCCTGGCCTAATCTATTTTAGCACCACCTAATGTTGAAAATTAAAATGCTGTGTTGTCTCAGGCAAATTCTATATAATTGTATATAGTGCTAGAAAGTATGAGAACCTTGATGAACTACAACAGACAAAAATATGAAAACTCTACAATCTATAATCTATATCACAGAAAATGATAAGCTTCAAATTATAAATTACATAATTGATGCTTACTATGTATATTATGTCACAGAATCTAAAGCATTAATCTAAAATATACTTTGTTCTGTTACTTTCATGTTTCATAAATAGTATTAAAAGTGTATATATAATAGTTTTGACTAGAAAGCTAAATCTTTACTGTCAACAATGGTTTTGACTTGTGACGGGGATGGATGATGGGAATAGCACATTTACCTCCATTAAGGATGCTCTAAAGGATGAGAAACGGATTGGGTACCACAGTGGCTATTTATCTAATTTACAAGCTGCTATAAAGTATGTCCTAATAATTTATGGCTTTATTTCATTACTGCCAATATTTTTTTGTCAATTGTATTATTATAAGCTTAGTAATGATGATCTAATTTGATGAATTGCAGAGATGGTTGCAATATGAATGGATATTTTGTGTAGTCATTAGCATAATAAAATAAGAGCATGCAAAGACCTTATCAGTTGCAAAAAAAACTCTAGCATAAAAGATAAAAAATAAAGACAAAATACCTTTTTCACTCTATCTCATTCAAAATTTTTTTGGATACATTTTTTTTGTGTTTCTGTTTTCTGGTTCTCTTTCTACTTTTTTTGGTGTAGTTTTTTGTATTTTTTAAAATTAGCAAATTAAACAATTAAAATCCAATCAAATTCAAAAAATAAAAAAAATTAATACTCAATAATCAAATATCAAGTATAGTATAATTAAACATGCTATAATATCATGTTTTAAAAGTTGAACATAATCAAATAGACTCCAAATCATATCACAAAAATCTAGTTATAATCAAACATGTTGTAGACATATCAACTATGCTATAATATAATTTTTAAAATTGAGCATATTCAAACTTATTCATATAATAATTAAACATAATCCAACTCATATCACAAAAATTCAGTTATAATCAATTGTTAAAATTAGCATACTGAGACTTTAATTCAAAACCCTAACTTAAATATTTTTAGTACAAATTATGCACAACACAAGTTGATTCATAGAAGTTCAAAATGAAAAAGAAAAATGTTGTCGAAAAAACTGATAAAAGCTCAAAACGAACAAGAAAAATGCCGTCGAAGAAGCTGATCGAATGAAAAAGAAAAAATGCAAGAAAAATGCAGAATCAAACAAGGAATAGAAATTTACCTTGTAGAATCAAAAAATAAAAATGTAGTCGATGAAATTTGTCCCTGAGACAGAGAGCACGCATCCGAGATAGAGGAAGGAGAATCGTAACCGTGTCTGAAAGAGCGTGAAGGAGAATCATACCACCAGAGAGAGAGGGAAGGAGAATTACCGTTGAGAATGAGGATGAGGAAGGAGTCGCGTCGGAATATGAGTGAAAGTGAGAGTGAGGGAAGGAGAAAGAATAACATTTGTTTCAGCGCGAGAATAAGGTTGAGAGTGAGTTTTTATTTTTAATTTTTGAATTTTGTATTGTATACATATATAAATACGTGGATGAAAGTAGTGTGTATGTAGTACAAAATTTTATCATAGAGATGTGTGTGAATCATTTATAACAAACAATTAGTATATTGAGTTATGTATAAATTATGATGTATGAATAAAGACACATACATAAAACACAATGCAATACGGGACATGCAGACACATGAATTTAATATTTTTATAAAATATAAGAACACAATATATATATATATATATATAATATAAAATATTTTTAGATAAATTATAATGATATTTTGATATTTTATTAATATTAAAATATAAATTAATTTTTTAATTATTTTTATTATCTTTTTTTAATTATATGAAATATTTAAAATATTTTTTATTTTAATAATTAATAATATATATATTTTTTAAATTTATTTCAATAATACATGTTAAAAATAAGATTAAACAAATTGATATAAGGTAATATTTAAATATATTTAAAAAAGAATTTTTGATTTATTTTTTATTAAAATACAATCGAACATAAAAAATATGTATATTGAATAAATATTGTGTATAAAATGTTAGATATATTGACACAACAAATAAAAAAAAGTAAACATAAAAAATTGATATATCGAATAAATATTGTGTCTAAAATATTAGATATATTGACATAACAAATAAAAAAAAAGTGACTGTGATTTAAAATGTGTATAGACAATACAAAAATATTAAAGAAAAAAAAAATGTGAGCTTCTAGTCTTCTACAGGAAAGGTAGGTAGTCTTTGGTGCCGTGTTTAAAACTTTAAATAATACGAAGTTTGAAGTACAAGTTTGACTGCTTGCAATTTCATCTCTTCTAAAGGACGACTATTTGGAAATTGGAATGGTCTTAGCTAGTACTCTTAACTCTTCTATAGAAATTGAGTGCGGTGGCTACAACATTAGTGGGAGCCGCTGAAATATTAAAGATATTTTTTAATAATTAAAATTTAATATATATAATTAATTAAATTATGTTACTTTTATTAAAATTAAACTAGATAATTAAATTTAATTGAAAAAATAGTAAATTAAATATTGAACATATATATTAATTTTGATAATCTTAAATTCTAATCTTTTATTTTTTTATTGTTATAGAGTTTAGATTTAGAATTTTCAGAATTAATATATATATATATATATATATATATATATATATATATAATAGGAATATTTTAATAATTTTCTATAACAAAAGTATTATAGTCATTTTTTATAAAAAATAATATTAATTTAAATTAGTTTAAAATTTAATTCATCATTTATTCACTCAAATCAATTTGTTTAGCTTAATTTTGATAAAAATAATACAATTTAATTAATTATATGTGTTAAATTTTAATTATTAAAAATCATCTTTAAAAAAAAATATTTTAAGTATCTTTATCTAAATAGCTCCTAACATTATTTGGATGGATAACGGCGTCTACGTTAATTGGCTTGTTAAGGCCAAGTGGGCCCATCGAATATCTTCAATTAATTACTAATTGCCATGTTTAGGCTATATGTGTAGGATAGAATTGAGATTAAAAATATTATTTATATATTAAAATTAGTTATAAAAATTAATTATTAGTTTTTAATATTTTAAATATTTTATTGTTAATTTTAAAAAATTTTAGATGAGTTTAATATTGTTCTATTATTAAATTTGATATGAATAATTAACATAATAAAGAAATAATAACATTCGATTTTAATACGTAAATAAAATTGTCTCTCCAATAATTATTAATATGAATAATTTTTTTTAGGTTTTGGAGCGTTAATAATTATTTGCTAAATTTCAGATTTTAATTTTTATAAAAAAAATAAAGAGTGTTTCAAGAAAATATTTACAGTGTAGATTTTATAAATAGAGGAAGGGAGTGAAATTTTTTTAAAAATAAATTATCAATCAACTATTATGTGTAAAAATATATATTTAGTATCTCAATTTTTTTTATATATGTTGTTATAAACAGTGTTGTAAGAATTAGAACGGATCGGTCAATTCGATCGAAAAATTAATGAACCGGATTCTTAATCAATTCGATCCGGTGAGACTTGAATTTGGATCCTCCTTATTATTGTATGTTCTTTTTATCACTAAACTATATTAATTTTTGTTATTTTATATGCTAATTATTAATTATATAGTAAAAATATACAATAATTTTATTAATATTATTTTAATTTTATATTTATTTATTTTTAAACTAATTATATTTTTTATTATTCATAATTATTAATATAAATATTATTAAACATATATTAATAAAAATATATTACAATATTATTATTTTTTTACAGTTATACGATATTTATTAAATATTATTTTTTAATAAAAATAATATAATAAATATAAACTACTTAGTTAGTTATTGAAATAAAATTAAAAAAAAATTATTATAAAAAATACTAAAATTTTATATATTTATTTAATAATAATTGAATTATAATTTGTTTATTATAATTCGTTAAAATTTGTTTATTTTTAAAATATTAATAAATATATATATTTTAAATTTTATTTTAGACTTTTAACTCTTTTATATTTATATTTATGTAAGACTAATTTTATTGGTTCAACTAATAACTTATCAATTGAATCAATAAATTAATGAACTAATAGTTTAATCAATTTGATTACTTATTCGATTCTTACCATTACGGTTATAAATAAATTTGATTATTCATCTATTATAAATTTAATTCTTTATTATAACAAATTTAATTATTCTAGTGATCAATTATTAATAAAAAATATGTGTAAATTAATATGAAAAAATATAAAAATATAATGATTGATTTTGAGTGTTTATAATTTGGGAAAGTATGAGGAGTCAATGAAATATTTATACAATGTGTACAATAGAGGTTTATGGAGTATTAGAGATATAATTATTAGTGTTACATTTTTCTATCAGCTGAAACTTTTGGGATAAGTGGTATCATGATATGGTATTAAAGCCTTAGATCCGAAAGGTCAAGAGTTTGATCCTTGTACTCGGATGGTTATTCTAAATAGTATAGAGAATGTTCATTTTATAACTCAATAACCATTGTACACATTGTACAAATAGTCTATTGTCTCCCTAGCGGGATCCTTATAATTTTTTTCTGTAACTGTACACATCGTTTAATGAATGACAAAATTATAGTTTTGCCCTGGTGTCTATATAAGGCTATAAGCACAACTCTCCCTCCCTTTCTTCTTTTTCACTTCGTCTTCTCTCTGAATTTCCTGAAATCTCTTCCAAAACCATTTCTTCCTCTTCTCTAGGACACCGTTTATTCCATTTCTTCAAGTTCTCTTCAACGTTTGCCTTTCCTTTCAGATTACTGCTTGTATTTCGTTGAAGTTGCTACTGTCAAAATTAGGAGTGTTTGTTGTGCAGTTTGGTTCGGTTTTAAGAAAAAAAGTTATCCGATTCGAACGTTTAATTTATGTGCGATGCGGTTTGAATTGGATGAACTTTTTTCGAAATTTGATCCGATCTGATCCGATCCGATCCAATTATAAGCGGTTTGGATCGGTTTGAATTTGTGATTTTTTAAATAAAAAAATTAAATACATATAATAAGTCTCAACATCAAATTTTAAATAACCAATAATGACATAACAAGTCTTAATAATATCTTAAAAGCCAACGATAACATAACAATAGAAATAAAATTATAGGTTAGTTAAAACAAATAAATAAATAATATTTTGAACACAAAATATTTATTAAATAATAATAATACATGAATAATAGAAAAATGTATAATAATTAAACATGTTATAAGTATAATTGTAAATATAATAAAAAAATAATAATATTATAGCACATTATGCGGTTTGGATTGGATTGGATTGGTTATGAAAAATAGATCCGAAATCCGATCCAATCCAGCAATTTGTAAAAAATAGAATCCAATCAAATCCAAATTAGTGCAGTTTTAATCAATTTTCGGTTTAGATTAAATTAGATGAACGGTTTAATTTGGATCGATTTAGATTTAAATACCCCTAGTCAGAATCATCTTTGTTCATACCCTGGCCCAATGCAAAGGCCCAGGTCCAACTAAAAGGCCTAATCTAAGGGATTAGAGCCTAGCTAAGTGCCGACCTTCACATAAGAAGTCGGTATCAACCACGACTTAGTCTGAAGAGGTCGGATATGAGATTAGCTGGCAGATAAACACTCATTCAAATGAGTAACCGCCCCTAAAATCTCTCTAACCGCCTCATAAAGCCATATCTTAACCTCCCCAAGATAATAGGGACGGTTACCACCCTAAAGATACGGCACTACACCAACGGTGGTTATTGGCTCACCACTATAAATACACTGACACCCCTCAGGTATCTCTAAGTCCAATACTCTCTAAGACCTGCTTACACTCTTGCTAACTTAGGCATCGGAGTGTCTTTGCAGGTACCACCCCCCATTCACACGCGAGTACAAGTCGGACGGAGCCTCCCGAGTTGCGGACCTACCCGGAGTTCTCCTCCATTACACACTTGGGCCGCCAAACGCCATTCGTCGTATTAATCTCCGGTTACCTACCGTAACATTGGCGCCGTTGCCGGGGACCCGCGAGATCATCCCTCGATGGCAGATAGATCCCACGAAGAAGGCCATGTCGAAACAGATTCTGAGCAAGAGAATCTAGACATGGGCAATGACAATGAAGACGCAGCCCAACATCAAGACAATGATCAACACAGAGAGGGTACCTCCGGAGTAAAGAATCCGAAGGTAAATTCCTCAGAAGGGCGCAAATCAGAAAAAGGCGGACCAGCTCACGTAGCTGAACTAATGGGATTGGTCCATAACCGCCTGGAGCAATTGGAACAAGAGCGGGAGAGGCAAAAGGAAACCGAAAGGTACCTTAAAGAGGAGATGGAACGGCGAAAAGAGTTAGAAAGAAAACTCTTGCAGCTAGAATCCTCCCTCAAGAACTCCCGCGATGAAGGAGAAGATCAACTCCCAGGCGGAGAAGATCCTTTCAGCGAGGACATAATGAGGGCAAAAGTTCCAAGGAACTTCAAAAGCCCTGATATGGACCTCTATGATGGAACTACGGATCCAAAGCATCATCTTAGCAACTTCAAAAGTCGGATGTATCTAGCTGATGCCTCCGACGCTACGAGATGCAAGGCATTCCCGACCACTTTATCAAAAGCAGCGATGAAGTGGTTCGATAGCCTTCCCCCGAGATCCATCACTAGCTTTGAAGACCTCTCAAGGAAGTTCTTGATGAGGTTCTCAATTCAAAAAGATAAAGTAAAACATGCACCGAGCCTCCTGGGAATAAAACAGGAGGTCGGAGAGTCTTTACGAGCCTATATGGAAAGGTTCAACAAGGCATGTTTAGAGATCCAAGACCTGCCCATAGAGGCAGTAATAATGGGGTTAGTCAACGGACTTAGAGAAGGCCCCTTCTCACATTCCATATCTAAAAGACACCCCGTTTCTCTAAGTGATGTACAAGAAAGGGCCGAGAAGTACATCAACATGGAAGAGAATGCAAAGCTAAGAGACCTGAGTTCGCGACCGGGACCCGCTTCCTCCTCTAGGGAGAGAGAAAGGGAAGTCAAGAAGAAGGAAGAATTCGGTCTCGAGAGGCCTAGGAAGTATCACTCTTATACTCCTCTAAAGACTTCTATAGTGGACGTATACAGAGAGATTTGCAACACTGAAAGGCTGCCACCCCCAAGACCTATTAAAAATAAAAAAGGGGGAAGTCGCAGCGAGTATTGCGAGTACCATAAAATATATGGTCACTCCACCAACGACTGTTACGACCTCAAAAATGTGATAGAAAAGCTGGCTAGAGAAGGTCGGCTTGACAGATATCTCATGGAGAGGTCGGACACCCATGGAAAGAGAAAGCGAGATGATATGGACAGGAGAGATCCTCCACCACAGACCCCTGAGAGACACATCCACATGATCTCAGGAGGATTTGCGGGAGGTGGAATCACCAAATCTTCTCGCAAAAGACATCTCAAAAGAGTCTATCAGGTCGGGGATGAGACACCCGACCTCCCCACTATATCATTCACAAAAGAGGATGGGTAAGGGATAATCCCCGGGCATGATGATCCCGTGGTGATAACTATGATCCTAGCCAACGCCCATCTCCACAGAACCCTAGTAGACCAAGGAAGCTCGGCGGACATCCTTTTCAAGCCCGCCTTCGACAAGCTAGGGTTAGATGAGAAAGAGTTGAGAGCTTACCCCGACACCCTATATGGGTTAGGGGATACGCCGATAAAGCCACTGGGATTTTTACCCCTTCACACCACCTTTGGAAAAGGGGAAAAATCAAGGACTCTGAGCATAGACTTTATAGTCATAGATGAAGGGTCAGCCTACAATGCCTTAATCGGCAGAACTACCCTTAATCGCCTTGGAGCAGTGGTATCAACTCCTCACCTCTGCATGAAATTCCCAACTCCAGAAGGAATAGCAACGGTGAGGGGAGATCAAAAATTGGCGAGGAAGTGCTATAACGAAAGCCTAAATCTGAGAGGAAAGGGCAAAGAAGTCCACACCATAGAGTTAGGTGGAGCAAGAACCAGGGAAGAGCTAAGACCCCAGCCGGGAGGAAAAACCGAGGAGATACAAGTCGGAGAGGAGGAAGGAAAAAACACTTACATAGGAGCCAACCTAGGGGAAACCCTGAAACAAAGGTTGGGTGAACTCCTAAGAGCTAATTCCGACCTCTTCGCCTGGAAGGCGTCCGACATGCCCGGGATTGATCCCGAGCTCATGTCCCATAAGCTCTCGGTTTACCCGGGGTCCCGACCTGTACAGCAAAGAAGACGCAAGCTCGGCCCAGAAAGGGCCTCCATAGTAGAAGAGCAAGTACAGGCGCTCCTGGAAGCCGGATTTATTAGAGAGGTCAAATACCCAACATGGCTAGCCAATGTAGTGCTAGTCAAAAAACAAAATGGTAAATGGAGAATGTGCGTCGACTATACCGACTTGAATAAGGCATGTCCTAAGGACCCTTATCCCCTACCGAGTATTGATGCCCTGGTGGACTCCAGCTCAGGGTACCAATACCTATCATTCATGGACGCCTACTCGGGATATAACCAAATCCCGATGCATGAACCCGACCAGGAGAAAACATCGTTCATCACACCAAAAGCCAACTATTGCTACGTGGTCATGCCATTCGGACTGAAGAATGCAGGAGCCACGTACCAAAGGCTGATGAACAAAGTGTTTTCTCCCCATTTAGGGAGTTTAATGGAGGTATACGTCGACGACATGTTAGTAAAAACCAAGCAAGAAGTCGACCTCTTAACCGACCTCTCACAAGTCTTCAACACTATAAGGTTGCACGGGATGAGACTAAATCCCGCAAAATGCTCCTTCGCAGTAGAAGCAGGGAAATTTCTAGGCTTCATGCTAACACAAAGAGGGATTGAGGCCAATCCCGACAAATGCAGAGCCATCCTAGAAATGAAAAGTCCGACTTGTTTGAGAGAGGTTCAACAGCTCAATGGCCGACTTGCAGCCCTCTCCAGGTTTTTGGCAGGATCGGCACTAAAATCCCTTCCATTATTCTCCCTATTAAGGAAGGGATGCCAGTTTGAATGGACTCCGGAATGTGAGGAGGCGTTCCAAGAGTTCAAAAAATTCTTAAGCCAACCTCCTATATTAACTCGACCAATACCAGGGAAAGACCTCGTCCTATACCTATCCGTCGCAAACAGGGCTGTCTCATCAGCCCTGATCAGAGAAGACGAGGTCGGGCAACACCCGGTCTATTTCACCAGTAAGGTTCTACAAGGTCCTGAGCTAAGGTACCACAAACTAGAGAAGTTTGCTTACTCCTTAGTGATAGCTTCACGAAGGCTACGACCTTACTTCCAGGCTCACACCATAAGAGTCCGTACGAACCAGCCCATGAAGCAAATCCTTCAAAAGACGGATGTTGCAGGGAGAATGGTTCAATGGGTGATAGAGCTCTCCGAGTTTGATTTGAGATACGAAACTCGGACTGCAATTAAAGCCCAATGCCTCGCCGACTTCATTGCGGAATACGCAGGTGAACAAGAGGAAAAACCGACTACATGGGAACTCTATGTAGATGGATCCTCCAACAAGACGGGGAGCGGCGCAGGCATAATATTGGTAGATGGAAAAGGAACCCAGATAGAGGTCTCCTTAAATTTTGAATTTCCGGCTTCAAACAATCAGGCAGAATATGAGGCCTTGATTGCCGGATTAAAGTTAGCAGAAGAAGTTGGCGCTGCAAAGGTGATGATCTACAGCGACTCACAAGTGGTGACTTCCCAAATAAGTGGAGAATATCAGGCGAAGGACCCCGATATGAAGAAATACTTGGAAAAAACCTTGGAACACCTTAGGCACTTTGCGGAAACCGAGGTTAAGCACATAACTCGGGATCTAAATAGCAGAGCTGACGCCCTGTCCAAGTTAGCAAGTACCAAACCCGGAGGGAACAACAGAAGCCTGATTCAAGAAACCCTCCAAGAGCCCTCGGTATCAAAAACAGAAGAGGAACAAGAGGTACTTGAGGTAGTCGGCCTAAACCTCGGATGGATGAATCCCTTAGTCGAATATCTGAAATTCGACATCCTCCCCAAAGAAGAGAAAGAAGCTAAGAAGATCCGAAGGGAAGCACAACATTATACTTTGGTGAGAAATGTCCTTTACAGAAGAGGGATATCAACGCCATTGTTGAAGTGCGTACCGACCTCAAGAACCACCGAGGTGTTGGAGGAAGTACATAGTGGGATCTGCGGAAACCATCTCGGAGCAAGGTCGCTGGCCAGGAAAGTAATCCGAGCAGGATTCTATTGGCCGACCTTGCAGAAAGATGCAACAGACTTTGTGAAAAAATGCCAGCCATGCCAGATGCATGCAAATTTCCACGTGGCTCCACCAGAAGAGCTCATCAGTATAACTTCCCCCTGGCCTTTCGCAAAATGGGGAATGGATTTGTTAGGTCCTTTTCCCCAAGCACCAGGGCAAGTTAAATACTTGATCGTGGGAATAGATTACTTCACAAAGTGGATAGAAGCAGAACCATTAGCCACTATCACCGCTCAAAGAAGTCGCAGGTTCCTCTACAAAAACATTATCACAAGGTATGGAATACCTTATTCTATCACCACAGATAATGGAACTCAATTCACCGACGCCACCTTTAGAAGTCTGGTAGCCAGTCTGAAAATCAAACATCAATTCACCTCGGTAGAACATCCACAAGCCAATGGGCAAGCCGAGGCAGCTAACAAGGTCATACTGGCAGGTTTGAAGAAGAGATTACAGGAAGCAAAGGGAGCTTGGACTGAAGAGCTCCCTCAAGTGCTGTGGGCTTATAGGACAACCCCCCAATCCGCCACAGGAGAAACACCCTTCCGACTAGTCTACGGCGTAGAAGCCATGATTCCTATAGAAATCAGTGAGCAAAGCCCAAGGGTAATTCTCCATGATGAGATCGGAAATGTACAGGGGCACAAAGAGGAGCTCGACTTGCTCCCCGAAGTCCGAGAAAATGCCCAGATAAGAGAAGTGGCATTAAAGCAAAGGATGACTACCAGATACAACAAGAAAGTCATTCGAAGAACATTTACCTTAGATGACTTGGTCCTAATCAGAAACGACATAGGAGTCAACAAATCAGGAGATGGAAAGCTCGCCGCAAATTGGAAAGGGCCATACAAAATCAAGGAAGTGTTAGGGAAAGGTTATTATAAAGTGACCGACCTGGATGGCACTGAGCTACCAAGGTCGTGGCATGCTTGTAATATGAAAAGGTACTACAGTTAGAAGCGAACTCTACTCCCTGATGTACTCTTTTCCCAGCTTCATGATTTTTTTCCCAAAAAAGGGTTTTTTCTGGAGAGGGGTTTTTAACGAGGCATCATAGTAGAGGCTAAGGGAAACATACTGTCAAGACCCTTAGTAGCAAAAAGGTACCTTCCAAATTAATAAAGATCTTTTTTACAATATCTCTCTTAATATCCTCCTATATTTTTTAAAGTCTTTCTACGAAACGCACCGACTTAAGCTCGACAAAACGTGAAAATCCCATGAACCGACCTAACATGGTCGTCAGGATGAAACGACGAGGTACAAGTCGGTGTAAAGAGGTTATATGAGTTGATCGTATCAAACTCGGGAACATTCCGACTCATAAGTCGAAGGCAAGAACCCGAGTAGGAAAACTCGGATATATTCCGAGTAAATGAAAAACGCATCACAAAAATAACCTAAGTCATAAAAACTCACTAAAGCAAAGTTGAGTATAAAGGATAACAAAAGAGATAGGAAAACCTGAAAAAGCTTAAAGGTTGCATATAAAGCCTTCGAATGAAAAAGGCTCGAGAAAACAATGCAAGCTAACAAAAGTTTTTTTTCCAAAAAGATCAAACACATCCAAAACAGAAAAGCATGTGCACGCATAAGGTAACTTAAAACCCTTATCCAAAAAAGGGCATTTATTTTGTTTAAAACCCTTATCCAAAAAAAGGGCACACATAGGAATATTTTGTTTACGGCCTTAAAAGGCCAGAAGAAAATTGTTCACGACCACCAACAAATAAATAGAAGTTTAAAAAAGGGGGGACCCACAGGCCGGGCCCCCATATAGCCATAAAACAGAAGTCACTTTTTGATCGGAGTAGAGGAATCACCACCACCAGGAGGAGCACTACCAGGACCAGGAGGAGGAGCCGAAGAGGAAGTCGGGGTAAGGATTGAAGAACTCGGAGCATCTTTGGGACGGGGAGGAGACTCTATAATCCTCTGTCCCCGAGTCTTTAGGTCTGACTCGGAAAGGACCTCGGGAACAGGAGGATCAACAATGGCGCCATCAATAACCACTTTGTCAGGATGTAGTGGAGAAAGATCCAAGTCGGGGGCTATAACCCTGACCTGCTCCAGGAAAATTCTCCAAGACTCCTCGGCGCCTTCGGCGATAGAGTCCTCCAAATCAGCATAAGCATTCCGAGAGTTAAGCAAATCCTTCTTCACAGCCACCATATCTTTAAATAAGCTTTGATAGCTCTCCTGGGCTGCCTTCCTCAGATTTGCCTCCATAGTGCATTGGGCTCGCAGCTGGCTCTCCTTCTCCCGGAGGTCATCTCTTTCCTTCCTCAACTTATCCCTCTCTTCCTTCAACTCCCTCTCATGTTTTTCAAACATAAGAAGCCTCTCCTCCAGCTCCTCAACCTTTGGGGAAGTCCCCAAGGAGCTGAGGGGAGTCTTCTCAAATATGTCCAAAAGTTTGCCACAAACTCCCGCCGCCCTAAAGCTTTCCTCGGCCAGAGCGGTAAGGTGGTTCCGAACAGAAACATCATCCATACTTATAAGAGGATAGATGTTCTTTCGGACGAATGCAAGAGCATCCGCCTTTACCCCACCTTCCCAAGAAGGGCCAGACTCTGAAGTCTTGCGCTTCTTCTTCTCCGGCTCGGAAGGAAGTTGGGCAGAAGGGAGTGGTCGAGCCAAACTTGAGGAGGAAATAATAATAGGTTGAGAGGGAGTACCCACATTTCTAGGAGGAGGAGGAGGAGGAGGAGGAGAGATGACCGCCTTGGAACCCCCGGACCTAGCCCGGGACTTCGCCTTAGCTTCCTGGACCCTTTGGTAGGCCTCCTGAGCATTCTTTTTTGCCATATCTACAAAAGAAACAACCAAGTTACAAGTCGGTAAAATACAAGTCGGGCAAAACAACTCGGAAGGCAAAACAACTCGGAAATAAGAAATGCATGCGCTACCTATGCAGGATTGAACAAAAGCCGACGTCCCCTGAAGGATTTTCCTCGTATCTAAGTATGGGGCCCTCCCCCATGCTTCTCGGAAAAACCCCACAATGGCCGCCTCCACCTCGTCTAGGTCATCTAGACCAATCTTTTCGCAAGGGGTGGCCGGCAGCCAGTAAAGGGGAAAACGAGGGGAGGAATGCTCGTCCAGAAGAAAGGGGTGGTGACCCTCTACGGCTTGAACTTTGAAAAAGAAGTTTTTGAAGTCGTGGAAGGATTCGTCAAAAAGAGTGAAAATCCTCCGACCTTGAATGGCTCGGAAGGATACCCATTGCTGTTTGTTGTTTAGCCCACTAAAGGGCTTAGTCATATGAAAAAGATAAAAGAAAATTCTCAAGGAAGTCGGAAAGTCCAGAGCATGGCTTATAAACTGATAGATCTTCAAAAAACCCCAAGAATTAGGGTGAAGTTGAGTAGGGGCAACTTTACAGTGGTGCAAGACAGATATCTCGAAATCTGAAAAAGGGAGAAAAACACCCAAACGGGTGATCATACATTCATACATGAAGAAAAAATGAGGGGCCGCCTCATTAACTCTCCCAAAACAGACCCGGTCTTCAGGACCCGGGGTCATCAGTTCATATTTGGGCTCGTCCTCATCCGAAGTACAGAGCCTATGATGAATACGAAGGTGGATGATGAACTCAGCGTCGACCAACGGTTCCTCCCCAAGGACCGTAACGTCAACCCACTGAGAAAGGACGTCTACAGAAGCCATTTTTTTTATATACAAAGAAAAGTGGCAGAAACCTACAAAAGGGAAAAAGAAAAAGAAAATCAAAAAACACGGCCCCTAAAGAAGAGAGATTCGAAACTAGAATCTACAGGTCAACCTATCTACTCGCAAAAACAAAACATGCAAACATAAAGCATGACATGGAAAAAGCAAAACTAACCTTTATCCGAAAATGGAGGTTGGAAAAGAACAGAAGTCTTCGAACGCAAGAATGCAGCACGAACAAGATAAGAAGAAGTTTGAAAGATTGCAGAAACGGAAAATGGAAAGAGAGGGAAAGTATTTATAAATAGGCTAAGGGGCATAATGGTAAAAACGAGGCAGTCATTAATGAGACTGCACCGTTACCAAAGTCCTCAATCCCTAAATAATCCCTCAACGGACACGACGCTTGAATTGACGTAACTGTCAGAAACTAAAGGTCGCGAAAATCACGTCGGTTTCCAAGACCCGTGTTCTTTCAAACAAGTCGACTACGCACCCGAGTTGAATACTTGAACCCAAACTTTAAAGAAAATTTGGGCTCAAGTAGGGGCACTGTTCATACCCTGGCCCAATGCAAAGGCCCAGGTCCAACTAAAAGGCCTAATCTAAGGGATTAGAGCCTAGCTAAGTGCCGACCTTCACATAAGAAGTCGGTATCAACCACGACTTAGTCTGAAGAGGTCGGATATGAGATTAGCTGGCAGATAAACACTCATTCAAATGAGTAACCGCCCCTAAAATCTCTCTAACCGCCTCATAAAGCCATATCTTAACCTCCCCAAGATAATAGGGACGGTTACCACCCTAAAGATACGGCACTACACCAACGGTGGTTATTGGCTCACCACTATAAATACACTGACACCCCTCAGGTATCTCTAAGTCCAATACTCTCTAAGACCTGCTTACACTCTTGCTAACTTAGGCATCGGAGTGTCTTTGCAGGTACCACCCCCCATTCACACGCGAGTACAAGTCGGACGGAGCCTCCCGAGTTGCGGACCTACCCGGAGTTCTCCTCCATTACACACTTGGGCCGCCAAACGCCATTCGTCGTATTAATCTCCGGTTACCTACCGTAACAATCTTCACACACGTAACTTCCATATTCCCTCTACACCAAAGGTTAATATTTTTTATAAGGAGATTCGAACTCACGACCACTCAATATCACTGTCTTGTTTATTAATTTTTATTAACTAAAATGGATTTTATTTAATTTCTAGCTAAATCACATAATTAGATGGCACTTTAACTATAATTTTTATCTTTATCTTTATCTTTATAGTATACAAATGAGGAGCTCATATGCTGATGTGGCGTTCATACGTTGAGTCTGGGAGTTCATTTGTTTAGGTGTTGTCACCAGAAATTTTTAGAATTATATTTATTAATTATAAATTATTATTTGCTTAGGTTGTTATTTTCAAATTTTAAGTTTGAATTGTTTTACTTAGGTTGTTATTTTTTAAATTTTAAATTATTTTATTTGTTTGGGTTATTTTATTTAGATTTTTATTTTTTAAATATCAAATTATTTTATTTAAGTTGTTATTTCTTAAATTTTAGATTGTTGTACTTAGATTATTATTTTTTAAATTTTAAATTATTTTATTTAGGTTGTTATTTTTTATATTTTAACACTATTTTTTTAAAATTTGTTAATTCTTTTTATCATTATTTTTAAAAATTTTGTTGATTTTTTTAAAATTTGCAGCTACATATGTTCTTTTAAAGAAATTTAGAGTTTTAAAAAAAAATTACGTTACTTATACTTCGGTTGTTACATACTAAGATTACTATAAAGATTTACGTTAATTTAGAGTTTTTAAATTATTAATTTACTTAAGTTGTTATTTTCAAATTTTAAGTTTAGATTGTTTTACTTAGGTTGTTATTTTTAAAATTTTAAATTAAAGTCAACCAAATTTAAAAAATTTTAATTATGAATCAACTATAAAAGTATAAGTTATGAGAGATGTAAAGTACCACGATTTAATGTACATCAATCCCTTTCTTTACATATATCCAAAATCTCTCTACTTATTCCAATGGCTGGAATTCACAAAATTACAGACATCAGTCCTACAATCGACAATTTGTGTGTACGTATAGAGTGATACGGCTATAGACACTACTAAGTTACGGAAATTCTCCATTGCCATATGAAAATTACCAGCGTATTGATGTGCATAGACTTCCAAAATCGTCAACTATCCCACAATATGGATTTAAGTTTGTGAGTTTTGAACTCTCGATGTTCCTGGTATGATTGCACGTATTTAGTTAATAAGTTTATTATTTTAAAAAAGTATAATTTATTTATAAATTTATTTATTTTATTGATAATTTCGGTTGTGTTTTTTTTTTAACAAATTTATTGACAATAATTTTTTTTATTTTAAATCATTTTAGATGTTGTTGGATATCTTGCTGAAATTGGAAATAAGAAAACTCTTGAAAAGAATGACAAATCTACCAAGTACATTATTATTGAATTAAAGATTAATAATGAATAATTATATATTTATTTTTATAAATATAAAATTTTTTATAATCTCATCTTTTTAAATTATTATTTTTAATTTATTTTATTATAAATATTTTTATTAATATTATTAATAAGTAACAAATGTATCTTAACTAACATTAAGCTTCCTTATAATTTTTTGGATTCAAAGGCATCATTTTTAAATGTCTATATATTTAAATTTTTTGAAAAGATCACTTCGGATTAATTTTGAAAATAAAAGTATTCAAATTAAAAAATAATAATAAAAAGCATTCTTTTTGTGGTTTGTTTCTTACAAATTTAAAATAATTAATTATTTGATATTATTTTATTGGTAATTACTTTTTGACTTATAATTATTTTTTGTTTATTTTGTTATAAAAAAATATATTTAACATTAAACATTCTATTTGATATAGAAAAATAATAGAGTGTACACTTTTTGGCAACTATACATATGAATTAAATGTTTTTTTAGAATCCGGCAATAAGGATGGAACTGTTGTCGTCTTACAATTTGTTAGAGTAAAGTTATATAACCGTAATATTTATTCATAATTTATTAACAATATATTTTTATATATGAGCTTTTACTTATTTTTTATGTGAGTTTTTACTCATTTTGTATTAAATTAAATTTTTCAGAAAAGATTATTTTACAAAATTTCATGTATGGCACAAAGATGTTCTTCAATCTTGAAGATGCAAATGTCATCCAATTTAAAAATAGGTAGATATATTTTTTTTAAAAAATTCTTTAGTTTCATAATATGTGTGTGTTATCTAACATAGTTTTTTTTTTTACTTTATTTATCTAGCTTTGTAAGATTTGAAGAATCTAAGGGTAACATCAGTAAAATTTCAAATGAGGCTACATTCTTAAAAATTTATCAAGGTAAAACCATTGAGCAGTTAAAAGAATTAGATACGGTAATTTTCTTTTTTGAAAAAAAGTTGAGAAAAAAAATTGAAATTCGTTGTACATAAATTATTTTTATTTATTCATCTTATTTATTTAGGTATATCTTTAAAGATTTAAAAACTCACCAAATTCAGGGAATTTAAATTATTAAGTTTTTTTTTTTCAGAATGCTATTTGTGTTGTCTTGGCTACTATAAGTCATATTATGGATACATCAAATTGGTGGTACGGCCAATGCGAATGCAACAGGTCTACATATGCTTTTACAAAAACTTTTAAATGTTCAAGTTGTGACCGTCTCATTTTATTCGTAACTCCAAGGTTATTTTTTTATTTTTTAAATTAAAGTCTATGCACATTGGATCAGATATTGAATAACTCTATATTTAACTTTTTTATGTTATTTTCTTTTTTAAGTAGATACCGAATAAAGTTTGGTGTCATTGATGATTCTCACTGTACATATTTTGTAGTCTTTGACAAGGAGGCAAAACAAATTTTGGAAAAGCGCTGTGTAGAGATACTTGATCCATTCCTATTGGTAAGATCTAACCAATATTTATTTCTAAAAATATTAGTGAAGATGTTTTTAAGGGTAATTTTTATATTATTTATTATTAATATATTATGCAATACCCTGCAGAAAGGAGATCTATCGGATACACATGATACACATACACTCTTACTCAACCTAATTATAATATAAGACTTTTCTCCTCATCATTGAAGTTCAAATATATGATAATCCACATTTTTTACCTTCTTATAAAGTTAAGAAGATGACCGATAATGTGGACCTCATAAATAAATTCAAAGAGGCTCACCCTATTCAAATTGTGAGTATAATTATAAGTGTATTTTTTATTAAAAATCAGTTTATTTTTTGTTTTCTTGGTCATTAGTAGTATCTATTTTATAAATAATAAATAATAATTAATTATAATTTTAGGATATTGACTACACCGATAGTTTGCTTCCAATTTCAAAGGCATCCTCAATCATTGAAGGGGAGAAAGTAGAAGGTGCTAAGGTATTTGTTCAAAAAATAAATTTTTTGTTTGTTTGTTCTCTCAAAATTATATCTTAATTTTATTCAAAAAATATTAGTGAGATAAAATCAAAGGTTAGAAAGAAGTCTTTAATTTAACATGGTATTTTGTACAGAATTTGTTGCTTGAATTCTCAAATGAAGTTGCGGCCAACGATGAATCCGAATTGTTAGAAAATGCTATTACACCAACTAAGCGACTATCCTCGGAGTCGGAAGATTCGAAGGTGGAAGGGGAGATACCTCAACTTGCAAGAAGATCAAGATTGAGAATGAAATTTGAGAATTTGGATGCACATGTTTTGGAATCCCTTTTAGAGTCTATCTAATAGAATAATGCCAAGCATATGTTTGTTTTGGTGGAAACATTGTTTTTTCTTGAGTTGTTATTTTTCTTTTGATTCTTTTCGATTTTTATGTTTGGAATTTAGAATATTTTTAAATATAAATTGAAGTTATTTGGTTATTACTTGTGGTTTTATTTTTAATTTGATTCTTACCGTTGATATTCTGATAATTTCTAATTTAATATTTAATGTCATAAAATTATAAATTTTTTCTTTAAATTGTTATTGATACAATTAAGTTAGTTATTAATTTTTAATGTGTACTTATTTTAAAAATAAATTTAATTATATTTTTTAATTAAAGTACTATGTTTAGAATTTTAAATTTAAATTCAAATATACTTTTTTTTTTGAATTTTTGAGTAAGTAATTGAGTTTGAGAATATCTTTTAAAAATTTATATAATTTATAAGCTACTATGTTAATTACAAATGATTATAATAAAGTAAATAGAATTATCAGTATTATTAAGATGTGAAGTTATTTATACTATTTAAAAAAATTAATTTGACATTTTTCTATATTTAATTCTATTTCTAATGTTGTTCCGACAAAATTGACTTAATTTAGTATTTTAAAAAATTTAAATATTTTTTCTACATTTACGTAATTTATAAGGTTATTAATTTTTAGATTATAGTTAATTTTATTTATTTTTATCAGCAAATAATAAAGTTAATACTATTTATGATGAAACTAAAAAAAATTATTTTTAAATTAACAAATATTTATATTCCTAATGGACAAAGAACGTTTGATTAGAAAATTTTATTTAAAAATTTTAAATTTGCACTAGATAATTAGAAAATTCTATTTAAAAATTTAAAATTTAAAATTCTAATACTAATTTCTAATTAAGTGACTTCTTAACCATTTTGATTTTTAAATTTAAATATTTTTATTTGTCACATTTATAAATTTTTTCTGTTTACTTCGTTTACATTGTTATTTTTTTTTTGTCTTATCTTAGCACAACAATAGAGGTACTTTCATTTTTTTCTCTCTTTTTACTTATGTTGTCTCAACATAAATGAGACATAGACATATAGATACACAAGAGTACATAGACATAAATTTCTATTAGCCTTTTGATGTAAAATTTAGTATAAAATTGACATACTATTATTACAGTTATATATGTTCTTATTTTTCCATGTCTCTTTCCTTATGGTTCAAGAATATTATAGACTTCAAACTCTTTTATTTGTATTTTATTTGAATAAAGATAAAACAATATATTCAACACATTTATTATATAATGACGATGATAGTATTATACTAAACTCAAAAAATTTATGAATATAAAAATATTATTTTTAATTTAACATATAAAATTTAAATATAAGCATGTAGATCACACGGGTTTAACACTGATATTTAACATTGCTTCAATATAATTTAAATAGTATAATACTACAATTTTTTTTAACTAAAATGAGCAAAACTAAGAATTACTACTCCGATCCAAAACACTTCTTTACTTATAATAGGTTTAAGTTATCATCCTTACTTACATAGTTACATTATTTTATTTATGATTATTTAATTTTTATTTATTTATTTAATCATTGTATTATCAACTTAAGTTAGTTTTTTTTTGAAAATCCAAAATTTAAAAAATTATATAATTTAAATCGATATTAAAAATGAAATGAAAGAGATCAAAATCAAAGTAGTTTGAACTGATGTGATTTTTCCTTGAAAAACAAACCAAACCCTAAATCATAGTTTAATAATGGCAGAGCTAAGTGCGGCCGCAACCTTCACACCCAGCGATGAAGAACTCATTCATTTTCTTTCCGACAAGGTGAAAGGCCAATCAATGGACGAGGACGCCGCCATCAACATCCACGAATGTGAATACTTGTACGGCCGCAACAAGAACCCTTGGGACATTTGGCGTGACTTCGCCGGCGACGTTGATGCCGGCAGGACCGCCCTTTTCTTCTTCTCTCCCAACAAAAAGCACCATTCCACCGCCTCCCGCCCCATCGGAGCCGGCGTCTGGGAAGCTGAAGCTGAAACCATTGACGGCGAAGGAATCGTTGGCAAGGGCAAGAACCGCCGTATTGGGACCAAGAAATGTTTCGTCTTTGATAAGAGTGGCACCTCCTACGATGGTGCATGGATCTTGCATGAATACACTCTTCATGGATCGTCGCTCCACACTAATACTTCAGTAATTACCACTAATCAATGCCTCTAGTCTCATTAAAGAGTTCAAAATTTCTCTTCATATACTTGTGTGTATATGATCAAATTTTTGCTAACATGTGTCTTTTAATATTAATTTTGATCATTATCATTAACATTCTTCGTCTTTAAATGTTCTTACTAAAAAAGAGAAGGAATGCAGTGCTACAGTATTTATTAATCAAATAAATTTTAATTTTTTATTTATTATATTTTATTTTAATTATTTAAATTTAACATTTAAAATATTTTATTTTTTATTTTTAATAATAAATTAATTTTTAAGAAATCCTATATTTCTTATTTTTAGAATCTATTAGCATTCGCCTTAGTAAATACATTAATCTCATTAAAAAAAAGTTAATATTACCTTTTAATATTAGTATATACCTGCTAAATTTAGATTTTATTTATAAGTATTCTAAAAACTTTCTCAATATTTAAGCATTTTTCTTTCATCCAATAAAATGTGGCAATATCTAAATTATCATCGTGTAAAAGTATTTTCATTTTTCAAGTAAGTCTCCATCGTTGTGTTGGTAGCAGGTGGATAATAGCTATGTTATATGCAAATTGATAAAGAATGTAGAAGGTGAAGCTCATCCAGTTGAGGTGCAGTTTGGAGACAAAAGAAAAAGGCATGCGCAATCCGCCACCACCAGCGGCGTTCAAATTGATGTTAACGCTCCTCATTCATATGTAAGTGCTCAACGCATTGAATATAATATACATTACATGAAACTTTGTAGGTGGTGCTGACCACTTGTCATATATATTTTAAGAGAAATACTAAAGAACAAGAGGTCCAATTCATACCAAATGAACTTGGCAGGCGAATGTTGTTGGAAAGGTTTGAGGGTAAGTATGTCTATAATTTATTTTAAATATGTATTTATATTTTAATATATATTTTATATTAGTAGCTGATAGCATAGTTTATTAAATAATTTGGTATACGTATATACATTTTACTTCAAAGTACATTCTGTTATATTAGGAAATATGATGAGGATGGTTTAATTCTTTCTTTCATTGTTAAACAAGGATTACCAATCACGAACGAGAACCTCATCAGAAACCTCATGCAGCTGCAAGGGGGAACAAGAAGAGGTGGAAAAGGCCTCTAATTATTGCATAAGACCAAAAGATGTCCTACTTACATATAATAAACTTGTTAATCATATTTTTCTTAATTAAATGGATTTCATGATGCAATGTTTACAACTTACAACATTTAAACATTAGTAGTAGATCTTTAGTTACTATTAATATCAATCGTTCTTTTTTTCTTTCTTAATAGAGAAAAAATAAGAAAAAAGTATAGGTAAATAATAAAAATATTAAACAATGTGAACAATAAATATATTGGATGTTCATTTCACTGGGTGTGCGAATAGTTATTCTAATATTAAGATTTAGATAGATAATTTAGAGGTGTAGTGCATTTTAATTTGATCGGTGATTATTCATGTTGTTCAAAAATATTATTAGTTACCTAGCGTTACCCAAAACATAATGAACAACCAGAAATCAAAGTAGTGAGCAGAAACCTCATCCTCATTTTATGTTCACTTTAACTACTAGCAGTAGATGTTTGATTACAATTACTTAATTTTATGTTCACTTCAACTATATCTTGATAATATAAGCAAATAATACATGATGATATTTTTTTATTTAATTTTGGGAACAAACTGATATTATTATAAGATGGATGAAATGTATTCTTGATAAATTAGCAATATGCCTAGTTACATTAGTAAACTACTATTTTATAAAATTGAGAGGCCACTTTAATATCTAAAATTCAATCTCGAGAACCATAACAGTGTAATTAAAATCTCAGACATAAAAAAATAAACGTTATAAAACTATTATAGATATTTAATATTATATATGAACATAACATTAGTAAACTTGATTCTTTTACTTTTATTTGTTTATTGCATGCATTAACTTAAGTTAGTCTTTTTTTTAGAAAATTCAAAATTTAAAGATTTATATAATTTAAATTAATTTTAAAAATGAAATCAAATAGATCAAAATAAAGTGATTTGAAGTTTTGAACTAATGGTTATTCTTCAAAAGCCGTAGCATGCTCTAACAACCCTATTTAAGATGTTTTGGTTGAAAGCCAGCCAAGTGTAAAGTGAATCTTAGCTTTAAGTTAGTTTATATTTTATGTTGTTATAATATTTAATTGAATTTAATATAATTTTGAATTTAATTAACATGTTGAATTTTATGTTTATGAATTTATTACATCTAATATTATGCATTTATTTTAGAGGTAATTAATGAATGTAAAATAAGATAATTTTAGATTAATTTTTATTGTCTATTCTCAAACATTTTCAAAATTAAAATAACCAGCAGAAACCTTACGTTACTCTTAGTTCTTGGACATTATTCAAGATTCTAGATTGAAGTAGCAGGAACAACTTATAATTTATTATGAGTCCAAACCATGAATTTAATAAAGCCAATAATTAAGTCTATTGAATAGAAATATTAAATTTAAAATCTATACAAAATTGATTTTGTTTATACTTATTCTTATAGTTTTTTCGTTTCTTTTCATCTTGTAATTCTTACTTATCGCTTATCTTATTTTGTATTTTTTAATTATGGATGGAAATCAAAACAGAAGAATAATATTGAATATGAAATGCCATAGAATGCATATTAATATTCGTGTGTGTTCCTGTCACACCATACAAATATGGCTAGGTAGGGAATAATAACATAATACAACTAACATTCTATAACTTTACATTGTGTAACATGTAAGCATTATTCTCCAAGCCTTCAGCTTCAAGACCTAACAAACAAGAGTGCTGAAGCTGGCAAAAAATGCTCAGTTATCTTCATTCTCTGCTGAATTATGTATCCTTTTCCCTCTGCTTCTTCCTTCGTGTATTTCCACTGTATGTATCTACATCTACATACATAATATCATTTGACATGTTTAACTAAATCAACTTCACATAAAACAACTGTACGTGAGTTACTTTACTTTACTAGAGAATAATAGCTGCACAATTTCCTAAATGCAGATCATGAATACACCATGCACGTGCAAGATATAATTAAGTTCCCTATACATGAGACATATATACACAAAATTATACTAATTTATGCGATGTATTATTATTATTATAAGTAGTAGTGATTTGCAATGCCATAGGTAGCAGGATACCATGATATCAGTGTTCCATCTTGGCAAATCGGCCCTTGACTCTTATCCTGCTTTGTGCCCGAACTTTTCGTGATTCATATCTTATGTGCTTCTCATATCTGTTTGTTTTCCATGTCAAGAAGCAATGTCAATTTAATAAGATGTCTAAGGAAGCTCATAACTTTATATATGAACAGAATATAAATTCTGTAACACCAGCATTTTCCCTAAAAGTCTGTGTAGAACTCTTCCAACTCAACAATTTTGAGAAAATATGTTGCATAGAACTATGTTTACTTGTCAGTGAAAACTCAGGTGCAGTCGATTTTATGTGAAGTTGATAGCTGAGAGCCGTTAGATCATCTAACAGCTCTCAGTTATCAACTTCACGTGAAGTTGACTGCATCTGGTTTCCACCTTACTTGACATCTCAGGAGATTCTGAAGGACTGAAATCCAAAAACAATTACTAATGACCGATATTACGATTTTAACCGCAGCTTTTATAAGTGGTAAGAACTCAGTTATTCCATCCATCCTAATTTTCCTTGTAACACAAAGATTGTTGAGTTTAAAAGCACACCAACAAAGCAAGGGATGAAGCAATAGGAATACCTTCTGGTTTTCTTCTTTTGCTTGTACCGTAACAAAGCAGAATCTCTTTCTTGACTTGTTAACTCACATGGAGTAGCTTTTGGAACAACTGATACAGTTTCGGATTTGAAAGATATGGGTGTTTTCCCCTCATTGTTCTCCGAAACTGCAGAAGTTGGATGTTCAACTGCAACTTCTTCATTCAACAATGTATTCAGAGGAACAACTTGATTCATAGGTTCACTGCTTCTTCTATGCCACTGAAATACACAATCAATAATCATTACAGCAGGGAATTGGTAATAAAAACAAGTGCAATAGAAGGTTTAATTACCTCATAAGAAGGGAATTTATCAGTCTTGAAATCATGTTCAAGATCTGTGGACATGTTCCCTGATTGCAAGTATTGTTGTTGTTCAGTGTCTAAGTCTAAAGGCTCAGACTTTGCGAGTTCACGAAGCTGACTAAGAATCTCTTCTCTATGTCTCCCACAAGAAGACTTGCGATTCTGATTCAATAACAATCAATACCCTGAACCAAGTCAACAATCATAGAGCAATATACATAGATTTTCAATGTGTTCTTAACACATTCAAAACAATCCACACTCCTACTCAAACACCTGCCTCAGAGATAATGAAACACACACAAAAACAAAAGACAAGAACTATGTCTCTATCTTGAAACAAATTTGCTCAATGTTCTATCCATCCAAAAACAAAAATTGACATATTCACCGACACGAATTTCTCAATTGTTATAGAAAATGGAGCATGAATCAGAACATACCTTGGGGAGTGGAGGAACCTCCATAGCCTGAAAGTTATGAGAAGGAGCAGAAGAAGAAATCAAATCATCGAGACTAACAACAGAAGGAGCATCCCAAACGAAGAAATCTGAAAAGCCTTCAATCTCACACCCCATAAAGTCGTCAGCAGAATTCTTTTCCCCTCCTCCTCCATCACCACCACCACCACCATCACCATAAAGCAGAGCCTTTTTCCCAACATCTTCAAACCCCAGAATGGTTAAAAGCTCCGAAACGGAAGGGCAAGCAGTGAATCCTTCAAGGGGACCTCTCTCGTGTACGGTTGGAAGAGAAAGGTTGTGACTTTCCCAGTCACAATTATGGCAGAGAACAGAGGATTCCGTGGAACAGAGTATGGAAGCAGGGGAATCGTAGCAAGAGTCACAGAGAAGAGTGCGTGTGTGCTTCGAGAAGAGCTGGTTTGTTGAATGAACCTCGCGGTCACATTTGAAACAGAGCTTCGCTGAATCTGCTCTGCAGTACAGAACTGATCTGGAGCTGTTGCAGTAATCGCATGGTGATGGTGTTGAAGCTTTATCTTGTTGTGTGTGTGATGCAGAGTGTGTTGAATTTTGATGAGAACCAGTCATGGCTTCTTTGTATGAGTTCAAATCTCAGAAAAAGAAAGGGTTTTGAGAGAGAAAAGTTAGTTGGGTTGGGTTGAATATGAGAAGAGAAAAGAGGATATGGCTTCAAATCAGCGCTATTGAGAATGAGAATTTTGGATCAACCACCTACTTAGCTACATACACTCATTACTATTTCTTGCACAGCAAGAACTAAAATCAACACCAATTTTTTCCTTTTTTTTTTTTGTATCTGTCACTTAAGGTTGGTACAGAAGTATTCATTTAAGAAAAATGATAGATGGTTGATATTTTTATTTTTATTTTATATTTAAATTAATATTAATAAAAAAGAGTAATATTAGAAAATTAATTTTTTTAATTATTTTATTTTATTTATTTTAAATTCTAAATCATAAATTATTAATTGTGAATTTTATAATATTAAATTGATTAATATTGATTAACTAAAAATTAGTTATTTATATTTTTTTATTAAAAATATTAACTTCTTAATATTTATCTTAATTTAATTTGTATTGATATATTTGTATTTTTTAGAAATTAAAATAGAATTAAAAAAAAACGAGTGTTAGGGACTTTTAAGTTAATTGTTAATTAATTGTACGGTTTGGTATATAAAATATTGAGGTTAAGAAGAGAGCCCAGCAAAAGAGGAATGAAGTCAAAGAGAAAAGTTCATTAGTGGGTTTTACCGTTTTACTCAAAATAGAAAACATAATTTAATAAATGAAAACTAGAATGGTATCGAATCTTGTGCTTTTGAGTTTTTGACTTGGCTTTTTCTATAATCAACGAGTGATAATATAGCTGGACAGATAAGACATTTACATTTATTTATTTGTATTTTAAATACTAGAATAAATTATTGTTTTTATTCAAATGATTTTATGAATAAATAAATTTAATTTTATATTTATAAAATATGAATAAATCATCATTATTTTTTTTTTTATCAAATATAAGAGACTCGAATCCGTAATCTCGTAATTGAGTATCTGAAAACTATGTCATTTGAGCTATAATTCATTGGCTATAAATCATCATTGTTATTTATCAATAAAATTAACATTTGAATAATTAATACATGAAGTTTTTTTATGGGTATATTATTTAAGTAATTACTCAAATGAAGATGATAAAAATATCTTTTTATAAAAAAAAACTTTATTTAAAAATATGATTTATTTATTTAAATACACTTTAAATAAAAATAACACTTTTATAATATATTAAAATTTAACCATACAATCCATTATCTAAGAATAAAAAAATATCTTTAAATAAAAATAATTATAAAATTTTTATGATAATATTTACCTATTATTTATTTACAAATAAATTTGTCTAAGCATTTTAAATTCTTGCGAGTAAAATAGTTGTTTATTCTAAATACGATTATTTAAAGAATTATTTTTGCTACCTTTATTTTTATATGGGTATTGAAATATCAATACATTACCCATAATGTTAAATTGTTAATACATTCTCTAATGATTTAGTATCAAATTTCAAATAAAAAACAATATAATTTTTATTTGAGAAGAAAATATCCCTTCATAAGTTATTATGTATCTATAAACACTGATACTATAAATAGCGCAAAAAACATATATAAGCCAACGGTGAGCAGATATTACGTGAATCTGCCAAGTTGAAAATTGATTCATTAATCAACCAAAGCAATTCTCTATACAATTCAAACTAGCTTAGATCGAATTGCATTTGTATATAAATCGAATCGAATCAGCTCGAATTATTTGGCAAAATTCACAATTCGAACCATGTTGGTTCGAACTCATCCCATACACAATTCGTAGTGTTGGTTCACGACAGAGGATCCATTAAGAAGAAAATTCGTTCCGGTGTGAAGTTCACTGATAAGGATCCTCTGTGTATGATCGTCAGGTCTACTACGAGGTATGAGAACCTTGTTAGCTCTGTACTGCTGAAACTTGGTCTAGAAGGTGTGAAACGGGTTAAGAAGTTTTTCTATCGCATTCCAATCACGATGCTCCAGGAAACCGTTAAGTATGATTGTTTTACGATCGGGAGTGATGAGGATTTGCAGGTCATGTTTCATTGTCGCTGGCAGTTTCCAGAGGGGAGGACACTTAAACTGTTGGAAAAGTTGGTTGACGTGGTATCCAGCTCGGGAGGTTCGAACCGGCATACCACCACTTTAGCCACGGTAGCCGGTTCTAGCTCCAGACCTGCCGTTGCTTCTTCCTCCGTCCCTGCGTACGAGCCACCCATCCAACCTGTTGCCTCCCCTTCGTTCGCTGTTGATCTCAACGGCAGTGTAGGCGACGAGGTTGGAACAGGAGAATTTCTGCGAACCTCTTTACAGTGTGCTGCACCAGCTGGGGTTGGAGATGGATTTTTGGATGATCCAGATGACGATGATATCGAGCCGGATATGATTGCTGATGACAGTGGCGATGATGTCGGAGCAAGTGAGCCTGCTGGGGCGGGTGGTGGTTTTAGCTCTGGAACATAGGAGTACCCTCCACATTTTTCCTCTTTGGACTTGGATGCCATGAGGTAGGAGGGGGTTCCTGGGCAGCCGGCTGGATTTGGCGCTAGAGATGGCGAAGGGTCTACAGGTCTGACAGAGTTTCAGGTTGGTCAGCAATTTCAGGATAAAGATGAGGCCCTGTTAAGTGTGAAGACTTACAGCATCCGTTGAGGGGTACAGTACAAGGTCGTGGAATCTGACTATCGCCGGTATGTGGGCAAGTGTTCTGGGTTCGGGAATGGGTGCACCTGGTTGATTCGCCTGAGTCTCCGACAGCGCAAGGGCCTTTGGGAAGTCAAACGCTACAATGGACCGCATACGTGTCTCGCCACCTCCATCTCCAGCAACCACAGGAGTTTGGATTACCATGTGATATCGGCATTCATTATGCCAATGGTTAAGGCTGATGCATCCGTCAGCATCAAGGTGCTCCTAAATGCCACCGCCGCACACTTTGGTTTTAGGCCGACGTATAGGAGGGTCTGGTTGGCCAAGCAGAAGGATGTTGCCCTCATCTATGGTGACTGGGATGAGTCGTACAACGAGCTTCCAAGGTGGGTTTTAGGAGTCCAGTTGACGATGCTTGGTACTGTTGCAGTCCTTAGGACGAGTCCTGTTCGTGTTGGTGGACAACTGGACGAGTCTCAAGCTTATTTTCACAGACTATTCTGGACGTTTCCACCGTGTATCGAGGCATTCCATCATTGCAAGCCCCTAGTTAGTATTGACGGCACCCATCTCTATGGCAAGTATGGGGGAACGTTGCTTGTCACGATTGCACAGGACGGGAACTCCAACATACTCCCTGTGGCATTTGCATTAGTCGAGGGTGAGAATGCTGAGTCGTGGGCCTTCTTTCTCTCCGACTTGCGTGAGCATGTGACATCGTAGCCGAATCTGCTGGTTATATCGGACAGGCATAACGGCATCAAGGCCGCGCTTGAGGCTCCTGACGGAGGATGGTTACCTCCGTCTGCATACCGGGCATTCTGCATTTGACATGTAGCGGCAAATTTTGCCCTAACCTTCAAGGGCAAAGACGCAAGGAGGCTACTTGTGAATGCAGCGTACGCTAAGACCGATGTCGAGTTTCATTACTGGTTTGATATTCTGAGGTTTGAAGACCCGGCAATGTGTGAATGGACGAACCGGATTGAGTATTCATTGTGGACACAGTATTGTGATGAGGGGCGTAGATTCGGACACATGACGACGAATATCTCTGAGTGTGTGAACTCAATCCTTAAGGGTGTCAGAAACCTACCTGTGTGCTCGCTAGTGAAGGCAACATACGGAAGGTTGGCCGAATTATTTGTTCGCAAAGGGAGAGAGGCTGAGGCGCAACAGGAACCGGACAACAATTTACTCAGCACTTGGTCAAGTGTATAGAGGCCAACTTGAAGATGGCTAGATGCTTCACGGTGACTTTGTATGACAGGGATAACTCCGAGTTCACCGTCGCAGAGACGACTCCTACTGGTTCTTTCTCACTGGGTAGCTACAGAGTCTCGCTTGCATCTCAGACATGTGACTGCGGATACTTCCAGGCACTTCATTTCCCGTGTCCCCACGCACTGGCATGCTGTGCCTACTCACGGCTTACATGGGAGCCTTACGTCCACCAGGTGTATCGTCTTAGTTCGGTCTTCAGTGTGTATCGGATGGGTTTCACACCTCCCATTCCGGAGGGTTTCTGGCCACCATATGACGGGCCGACTGTCATCCCAGACCCGAATAAGAGGCGTGCAAGAGAAGATCGTCCGAGGTCCACTCGGATACGGACCAATATGGACGAGGCAGACCCGAACCGGCCAAAGAGATGTGGGCTTTGTCGGCAGTCCGGCCACACACGTTGGAGTTGCCCACAGCTCCAAGGAGCAGAGTACACAGAGGGACATGATTAGGTGTATTGCTAGCTTTCGTACTTTTGTTATTTCAATTTCGCGTTTAGATTCTAGTATTTTCGGTTTTCTTACTTGTAGTTGGTAAATGATAAAATTTGTTAATTGTTAGTGTGATGTACTGTGAATGGGATCATAATTGATGAATATATTTTGTTTCCGGAGTTTTAAACGAAATGTATTTTGAATGCACACCGGAATAACAAACTCTACGAGTTAAATTAAGACATTAGGCAGAAACTATGCTAGTAACAGAAATTAGTATGGAACGAATTGTGAGTAATTCGAACCAATCTGGTTCGAATTACTTGGGGAGTGGTTCACCTGTGTAATTCGAACCTAGCTAGTTCGATCTATGCTAGTTGTAGTTCAAACCAAATTGGTTCGATTTATTTATTATTGTAGTTCGAACCAAGCTTGTTCGAATTACATAGTAATGTGTTTTGGCTGATTCGTGAAACAATTTTCAGTTTGGCTGATTCGTGTTATTTTTTTGCTCCCTTGGTTTATATATGTTTTTTGCCCTATAAATATGAATATGAATACAATATAAAATTACGCATCAATCAGTATTATGTTGTTAAAATCTTATGCATATTTTTATAATATTACTATTATCATGGTTAAATATCTCTAATAATACGTATTTAATTAATGTCACAGAATATATTCTTAAATACTTATAAGTTTTCATTGAATAAATTATATCTTCTGAACTTTTTTCTTCTTTTTTAATATTTTTTGGTTTATTAGTGACTTTTACTTAGTCTTTGGATGGGCATATCCCTAAATTGGACTGAAGTGTATCTCTTATCCGCAATTAGAAAACCAACAAACTATAAAGAAAAAGTTGAAAGTTACTTCAAAAGGATTTGGTGGCTTTTCTTTTGAAGATGATTACTTGCTTTCTAACCTATTTTTTGGACTTAGTTTTTTGAATGGCTAATTGCTATTTAAAAAAAAAAAGGGTAAGAGGGTAAACGTAACATTTTTTCCATAAAAAATTATTATAGTTCACCTTTTCCTCGTGAAAACTGTACGACTGATTTCCAACATCTAGATAATACATCATTACAATATAACTTGTAATTATTATTTTCTTTTATTGGAAGAAATGAATTTCTTTATAAAAAAAACTCAATTACAAGAGACAGTAATTTCAGCATTATAGCAATGCCCAACAAAATGATAGACAAGGACTGTTAAGTATGCATACATACAGAAAATAAATTGTCCATAAAATTTAATAATTTTCTAAATTCTATAAAATTCTGTGATTTTCCAACAGTTCTTGTACCTTGCTTCGAATTTTGCCTATAAGAGGAATGAAGATAGCCTCCAACACATTTATTAATCGAAAATAAAGAGTTTTATTACAACTTCCTATTGGCATGTTGCACTAAAGCTCCTAAAAATCTTTTTTTTTTTTAAATTTGATAAAATTATAAAACAAAAGTAAATAAAGAGAAAAACTTAGAATCATAAAAAATAGTAATTTTTATTTAATAATTTAAAATGTTTATAACTTTTTGTTAAGTTAAATTGTTTCTATTGGAATGGCAACTACCAAAAAGAGATTAAAGATAACCACGGAAAGGGTGGGAGATATCGTTTTCAGAGAGAAGGGTAGCATGGCAATTGGCATGGATATTTGATGAGTGTGGGCCAAGGGCCTTTTCAACCGAACTTGCTGGAAAAATATTATGGGCCCCCCACCTTCCTCTTCCTTCTTTTTTCTGACCCATCAACCACAATGTCACTGCAGTGGCTAAATCCTCATACTCATAAATATTTTATGACCAGGCCACCGTAGACACTCATTAAGATGAAATTTGTCCTCTCTTCCTCAGCAAAGTTGATAGGACCCACTTCCATCCACATTTACACTTCCCACTTCACACTCTGGATTGAATATTGATTTGCAACGTAGTCATGGTTCAAAAACGTGACAATTAAATTATAGTTGCTCTTGTTATCGTCAGCTATCTATTTCAGTAGGAATAGAACATGACATAGCCCCTTCTTGTGGTAATCGAACAAGACATGCTTCTAGCCTTCTACTACGTACAATCTATGAATCTGATAAGATTCACATACCCACTTGTAACAATGAAAAAATGGCCACAATAACACCGAGGAGGGGACACCTCCCAAAAAAGAACACCTAGGAAGGGGTCCGAGACAACTCGGAGTCAAGGATTTAATATTACCGAATTGACAAAGTGATTAATTTTTCTGGTCCATTGTATCATAAATGTCTTATCCCAATTTTACACTTTTCTAGCACTTATATATACATACATAAGCCTTGCGTATTTCCCACGTAATCACTAGTCCGATTGAAATAGCAATTTCCCACTTTTCCATCTTTAGTAGTAATAATCGTGTTATAAATTACAAGTCAATTAGAATGCTTAATCATGTTCCAATTTCTTTTCTTTCCCTTTAACTTCATTAGTTCATTACATAGCGGCATCTATAAGAAATCTAGGTGAACCCACCTAATCTAGCATCAGAGAAATTGATCTGTCCTTGACCTTTTCTTTTTGGCAATTCCAGTGTCATCAGTTTAGAAAAGTACTATAATTTGGGTGTCCCATCTTTCTTATCCAAATTATTAATTACATAATGATTTTCTCTTTCCACTTCACCGAAAGAATTAGGGAATGAGAGAAAAAAAAAATAAAGGGTGTATATCACAGCCATCCACAATGGACCTCATCCACAGAATATGCCTATAATAAACAAAATCAAGATGATTTCTTAAATGAAACAGTGGCATGTCCAAAAACAAAATGGAAAAGGTGAAAGAGAAATTTTGGGAGAATTCATGATTTTACTTCACTATCACCACTCACCAGCATCATTACTAGCTTTCTGGTGCTGAAATTCTGCGGGTGTTATACGAACCACAGTTTCTGCATTTGTGACCAAATAGGTGAAAGGAAACCCTGCCTGAATTGTTACAATCATTGCACAGAATAGAAACCTGCAAAACACCCCAGCAACCTAGTATTTATATTTTTCATAAAAGCATACCAAAGTTTGGTAAACAACTATCAATTTTTTTTTTTAGAAGAAGATATTATTATTATATGATGAGAAAGTAAAGAAATATGCATTCCCCACCTACAAATAGCAGTAACCCTTTGTAAAACAGGCTGATATAGTGATATGACTTGTATTATTAGTTTATTACTAAAGAGGCATTAACTAGCTGAGATTTTTTTTTTTTACAAAAGATTTAGTGTATTATAGGATTGTTGAATTCGGCTACACTGTATAAGCCAATATATCTCTACTAAGTTCCTTAAAAGATTCCACTTAGTAACATATTTTACAGCACGTTGGTATGACATGCATTAGTTAGAGCCTTAGAGGCATTCATTTATCTGAGATTTGGATATAGCAAAAAAGGATTTGGATCCTCTAAATTTTAAATTTCACTTTAGAGAGTAAAGTGTGATCTCTCACCATTTATTTCATAGGTAGGACCAAGAGAAAATATGAGAGATAAACCATTTAAGGGTGAGAGGTTACACTTTTACCCTCTAAAGTAAAAATTCAAAATTTAGAGGATCCAAATTCAGCAAAAAATAGGTGTAGCTTAGAACGGTGAATTTTCCTACAATGTTTATGACATGTTATGCCTACTAAGTTTCATAACAAAACCTCCATACCCTCCTTCATCTTGACCTATTCCGCTAATCCCAATATATCAGAACCATGTTTAGTGAGAATAATATTCTTCATCTTTTATGATGAATCATGCATAACTGAAAAGAATACTATCAACGCACTTCCATGCTTGATGATACACAAATACCAAGGGTTTTAAATCCAGGTAGAAACAGTGCCGTAAACAGGTTATAAAAAATATTCTCACCAAATTATCTGGAACTGAACTGAGTAAGATATTATGTGAAAGCTAACTGGATAAATTTGTCGAGCAATGTTTTTTTTTTTATGACTAGCCTAAAGAGAATCAGACAGTGAAGTAACTACCTCAAAATTATATTCCTCAGGCATGGGAACAGCTTCAATCTGGCTATGCAAATATAACAATGTTAAAGAAAGACATGTATGTAAAAACATCATATATTGAATTTAAAATGTCCTCCAAATCTAAAGAACTATATCAACCAAAATGTAACAAAAACTTTAATTTCATCAATTATTAACAATTTATCATTCAATAGTCATGATATCACTATTGAACTCATTAAGATAGTCACAAAAAAAAAAAATCATTGAATCAACTAAACCAATAAGAAATATTCAATTGAATTAAAAACAATGAGCATAAAAAGTACAACAATTCAGAGTACTAGCAGTAATTGATTGAATTAATTCAATTCATCTATTTCTTCATTGAATTAAAAACAATGAGCACAAAAAGTACAACAATGTAGTGAAATTCAGAGTACTAGCAGTGAAAAGTAGCAGTAATAGCTAAGTCTACAACATGAAAAATAGCTTATATTAGATTTTGGGAGTATCACATGCTCAAAATGGAGTTCCTTTCTATATCAACTTAACTTCCATTAGAAAAATAGCCAAGTCTACAACATGAAAATCACAACCACACAGTACCCTAATTCCCTTCATACATTGGATCAGCCATAACAAAAAGATAAGCTATCACCAGTACAAAGATGAAGATGCCACGGAAATTGGCAAAGAAACCCAGAATTTGATCATCAATTATCTGTAGCAAGACGCAAAAATAAATTCACAAGGTTTATTAGTTTATTACTAAAGAGGCATTAACTAGCTGAGATTTTTTTTACCAAAAGATTTAGTGTATTATAGGATTGTTGAATTCGGCTACACTATATAAGCCAATATATCTCTACCAAGTTCCTTAAAAGATTCCACTTAGTAATACATTTTACACCACGTTGGTATGACATGCATTAGTTAGAGCCTTAGAGGCATTCGTTTATCTGAGATTTGGATATAGCAAAAAATAGGTGTAGCTTAGAACGGTGAATTTTCCTACAATGTTTATGACATGTTATGCCTACAAAGTTTCACAACAAAACCTCCATACCCTCCTTCGTCTTGTCCTATTCCGCTAATCCCAAGATATCAGAACCATGTGTAGTGACCAACAATTTTCGTCTACAAAAATTTGATAGGAAGTTGAACATACCTCCTGATCTAAATGTTCCCAGCTCCGAGACATATCAAAAACTGTCTTTGAGCATATAGGACAGCGATACCTGATTGATATAATCAAAGGCCAGCTTATCAATCAAAAACAATTGCTTATCTCAAAAGGAATCTGATACAAGAAAAGGCTTAATAGGAAGTAACTTAACTGATTTTGCTCTGCCATTTCATAAAAGCAATCCATATGCATTGTGTGTCCACAAGTCATAATTGTGGTACCTTTTATTGAATCAAACAGATACTACCAGCATAAAGCACTACTGTCAGAAACATTTTGAGCAACGATTCTAACTTCTAAGCAAAACTGGCAATCGAAATAGACAAACCTCATAACAGACAGGACAGAAACTCTTCATTGAGTTCTCCACACACGGGTGGTTGCCTTGCAAGTTCACTGAATAGCAAGAGCCTGAATTTCATACAATATTCATAAAACATGTTGAGGAAATTCATGCTAAGTCAGATCACCAAGAACTGCAATACAAATGCTAACACAGGAGGAAACAAAACAAATGAAATACTCCACAAAAAACCTTCACAAGAGAACATACCACATGTCGGACAGTGGAAGAAATTATCACGACCACCAACCCTGAAATTAAGAATTAAGAAGATCTGATATAAACAGAAAGCTCAATGTTTGAGAGAAGAACAACTCATACAGTATCTTCAGTCAGACTCATAATTAAAGAATTCATCAATACACGATTCTAACCTACAAATCCCGCATTCGTCGCAATGGAACTGTCCTTTCTCTGTCTGCAGCAATGAAAAAACATTAGATATTAAGAAAGGGAGTTATACTCCATCACACAAGATAACTAATTGGAATAATAAAAAAAAAAAAAACTTACATTATCATCATAAAATTTGCAAATTTCACAATAATATTCTCCCATGTTGACGCCACAGTTAGCACAGACCTTAGCAGCCTGAGAATCATCGATGTCACAGGTAATGAGGTTATAACTTATAAACAGAATGAACGATTTTCAAATAAAAGAAAACAGAGGACACGAAATTGTACCTCTTGCTCAGTATCACAGATAGAACATATAACCTGAAATTACAGAAACATTCATAATTAGTTACATCCTAAAGCATCTCAAACAGAACAAAATGCTCAATTACGCAGTTCTCTTACTTGCTTAACATCGCGCCTGACAAGTTCATGGCGCTCCTTGGGATCGCTAAGTGAACCCTGAATCGCAAAAACAAAATAAAATAAAATAAAATAAAAACCCGGAGATTGAGAGAGAGAGAGAGGGAACGGACCATGGCGTCGTTGTGGCAGTGACGGCAAGAGAAGATCTGGTTGCAGCATGGAGCTCGAATTTTGCAACGTCTCTTGTAGTGTTCGCACCTAGGGTAAAGCATTCAATGCAATTTATGTATTAAGAAGAAGAAGAAGAAGAAGAAGAAGAAGAAGAAGAAGAAGAAGAATACCCGTGCTGCAATTTCCCAAAGTGTAGTCTAGTTTGAGATTCAGGTGGAGTTGGAAGAGTTGATGCGGAAGAGAACTCTGCCATTTATGAACTGAATGGAGTGGCTCCGCTGCGTGGAAAACAATGGGCGCCACCGAATCGGAGACGGCGGGGGCCAAAACTTTGATCCGCTTTAATTTTTATGAAAAACATAAAAAGTACTAGTATTGTCTTGAACTATTATGATGTTGTGTGTAGTAGTAACCCTGTCAGGAATAAAACTCCCTTGAATTGGTCCAACAATCACATTCAAGAAGGTCTCAACTTGTTAACAAGTATCTTTGTAATTATTTGCCTTATATTAAATAGTCACACAAGGTTCAATTTCTAGCAATAATTGATTTGTGATAGAGAAAAGTCTACAATATGTGGGCTGATTTTTTTTGTTATGGAAAAAAAAGTTGGTGTTGATCAATGAAATGGATATGTGGACAAAAATTTTACTGTTAGTAAAACATAACCTATGTTTTACTTTTGTCTTTGATTTTTTTTTGTTCAGAAAACTAAACAAACGCAGCGTGCGTTTTGTTTTTTTGTAAAGTTTTTAAATTTTTTTTATTTCATTTTAGTCCAAACGCAGTCTACATTTAGTCAGAAATTAATTTGTAAATGGATAACACAATAGTGAAGTGCAAATAAATAGATGCATGGTGTGATGTTCATAAATGTGGAGCTGTGAATATCAGAGACCTGCAAAACGTAGGTAGCGTTTTACAGGCATTAGAAACAGAAAATTGCAGACCCTGCAAAACGCAGGCTGCAATTGGTGAGGGAAGGGAACAAGAAATTGAAACGTGCCCACAGGACCAAGACTTGACCAACTTCGAACTGAGCAAAACGCAGAATGCGTTTGTCAGTGAACCAGAGCCAAATGCAGGTTGCGTTTTGCAGGCTCCATAGCTGCATGCGTGCCACGTGTTTTGGGAGGGGTTCAGCCCAACACAAAACGCAACCCACGTTTGGATTAAAACAAATTAAAAAAATTTTTTAAAATCCTGCACCAACCAAAACGTAAGCCACGTTTGGCCCCTTTCCTGCAAAAAACAAAAAAACAAAAAACAGGCCAAAAATAAAACGCATCTTACGTTTTATGCCTGTCATCATAGTAGGAAAAATTTTCTCCATGCATCCATTACGTTGAATATCACCAAGCTTTAATCCATATAAAAAAAAGACCCACATTTAGTGGTAGGCATATTTTTTTTTTTGAAATAACAAAACGCAGCTTGCGTTTTGCTTTTTGTGTCAGTTTTTTTTTAGAAGATGCAAAACGTAGGCTACGTTTCATAAAAAAGAATTTTAATCAAGAGTCCTGCCTATAAATACGAAGCAAGACTCGTTCAACTTGCCTCACTCCACTTTTACTCATCTTATTCTTCTTTCTTGCACATATGTCGTAGTTCTTAGTTTTTTTTTTTTTTTTGCAGTTAGATGTGTCAAAAAAGTTGGATTAAGTGAGGTTGAAGTTATAGAAAATATTGCAAATTTGCGAGTGTATTTATAACGGTGAATGTCCGTTGCAATTTGTTATTCCATGTACCATGAATTTTGTAGAGTTGCAAAATGAACTTTGTAATAACATTCAAAGCCACATTTCGAAAAGGGCGAGTAACATTTTATACAGGAATCTTGTACAAGTATTTGGTGAGCTGATACAGTTTCAAATAATGCACATCACTGGCGATGCCAGTATGCAACAGATGTTATGTATTTATCAATAAATCCGATTTCACGTGCCGATGATAAAGCCATACGTTGAGTTCGAACAGCAGCCAGGGTTGGGCGCAGTTGGCGAGGAGGTCAATGTTGATGAGCTCGGAGATATAGATTGGGAGAAAGATAATAATAACAGTGAAGAGGAGTTCGAAGCCAACTATGAAGTCGATGACGAAAACGATGACGGAGACTTGGCAGGTAATCTGGCAGTGCAGAATGAAGCGGATGCGATTGTAAGCCAGCACCCGTTTGGTGTTCCGTCTTTTATGCGAACTCTAGATCTCGAAGCCATGAATGCCCCAAAATTTCCTGAGTATGCGAATATGGGTACGTTATGATTATTAGTTCAAGTTACCTACACTGTTTATTTTATTTGCCTTATTTGACTGATGGTAGTGCGCATGTCGTAGGTGAAGACAACGCTGTAGCGAAAGATAGTGAGTTTAGTGTCGGAATGGAATTTGGTTCGAGAAAGTCGATGATATCTACAATCAAAAGCTACACTATCTCTAGAGAAGTTGATTACATTGTGTATGAGTCTGAGTCGCAGACATTCTATGCGAAATGTAAGGGTTATGATGCAAATTGTGATTGACTTATCCGAACTGGCTTGATTCGAAAAAAAGCTTGTTGAAAAATCAGAAGATACAATAACAAACACACCTGCACCATGGACACGATTATTATTTATTATTAAAAAATAATAATAATAATAATTTATTATTATTGTTCTCTATCGTATTTTACAAAATTAACAATATAATAATCTTCATATATAACATTTTTTTTCCTCCGAGACTTGATCTTAGTACTAATAATAACAATAACAATGTCACTAATAATAATAATAATAATAATAATAATAATAATAATAATAATAATATAAAAGTAAATATATTTATTTACTAATCATAAAATTAAAAAAAATATTCTTATTCATTGAGAATGATCCAAATATTCAATAATGTGTTCTTTAGGTTTGATAAAATTATGAAGCATTTTTTCTTCCTTCACCGTATACTTCTTCTCCGACACTTGACTCTTCAGTTTTTTTGCTCTTGTTTCACTCTTGGTTCACCACTGCTTCCCCTATTTACATTTTGGTTTTGGCTTTTATAAACATATTTACTACTCTCCATGACACGTGTCGCGCATACAGCTAGGGTGGCTGCCAAACGCAACTTGCGCTTTGTCCTGCTGCATGGATGACAAATGCAACTTGCATTTTGCCTTCTCACATACTGGTCAACAACTGTTCCTGTCTGCATGCAGGAGACACAGGGCTACTTTCGTCACTTGGTTGCCCTAGCCTGCTAAACGTAGGTTGCGTTTGTAGCATGCTACACTTTTTTGGTCTTTGTCCCAACCAAAACGTAACCTTCGTTTTGTGGTCTCTGACAATGCCAGCTCCATATTTGTGCATAACACACCATGCATCCATTTTTTAACATTTCACCATTTTTTATCCATTTACAAATTAATTTCTGACAATATGCGTGTGTATATGACCAAAAAAAATTGTGAAGAATTACATTAAGGGTTCTTGAATCAGGCTCATTTTTTTGGACATGCTCTGAAAAAATCGTACTATTTGATTTCTTTGTTAAAAATAATTAGGCCTACTAATTGGACGGTTCGATTTGTGTGGGAAGAAGAATTTGAATTTTGGCATAGCTAATCGGACCATTCGATTTTCATATAGATTTAATTTTTTTTATTTTGCAAAAATCAAATTGGACTGTCCAATTTGATTATTATATATTTTATTTAAATTCATCAATACGAATTAGTGGGTCCAATTTGCTATATATATATATATATATATATATATATATATATATATATATATATATATGTGTGTGTGTGTGTGTGTGAGTGTGCGTAACTTGTATACAAGTTCTCAATCTTCTCTCCTCTTTCTTCTTTTTTTTTTCTTCTTCTTCCCTCAACTCCTCTATCTCTATTATTTCCTATGAAGCAAAACAATTTGATAATGAAGTTTATATTCATGTGAGTGAGAAAAATAGATGATAGAATTCTACTAAAAGTATATTATTTCGGTCAAATTTTGTTGCAAACATTTGAAGGAGTAAAATTTATTTGTGAAAATCCATTAGATATTGTTATTCCATTCACTAGTATTTTCTGACATTGAACTATTCCAATTTAAAAAATATGATAAAAACCAATAAACCGTAAATGTTCCTCCACACTTTGATTATACCGATTCCGAAACAGTAGGTGGTTACATCATGTCAAATTCCATGAACCCTACAAAAACATAGCAAACTATTAGTCAAATCATTAATAATTACTAATTTGGTACTAAAAGTTAATAATTTCTAATAATAGTAAATAATTTATTAAACTAATGCTAAACTTACTATTAATTAACTAATTTAGTAACTATGTATAAATACAACTAACCTACTAATTAATTAACTATCATTATTAAAAAATTTTCACAGTTAACTGCACAAAACATATTAATTAAATACCTAACAGCTATTATTAATTATTGAAAATACCAAAAAATAAATAATTTTATTAAATCCATTTTACTAAACTCCAGAATAATAATAATTTAACTTCTAAATTTAATTAATAATCCTAGAAATTATTTCAAATGCTTTTTAATTTTTAAAAATTATGATATTATTATACATATTAAATATTTTAGACATAATGTTTTCTAAAGTGAGGATTGAATTATTTTTTACATAATTATTTATTTATTTAGTCATAGATAATTTACCGAGTAATAATTCTTATATCACTAATAATAAATACTAACTTACTATTGATAATAACTAATAAATAAATTCAATTTTTATTTTACTAATAATGTTCTACTTTATTAAAATTTCAACTACAATAATATATTTATGTCAATTAAATATCTAACAATAAACAAATAATTATTACCCTAGCAAAAATATATTATATTTTACAAAACCTAATTATTAATCATAATTCCCAAAATTATACAACAATTAATGTAACTCTAAAGTTAATTAATTATAATTTCTAAAATTATTATAAAAAATTCTAAACACATATTTTTTATTAATATATCACATTAGTCTAATTTAAATATTATTATTGATTAAAATGTTCACTAACTACATTTAAATATATATATTTCTAACTATTATTTAAACATATATTTCTAAATTTCTAACGATAATAATAATTCTGTAACATATATATTCCTAAATTCAATTTCTAACAATAATAATAATTTTGTAACATATATGATTTAAATATATATTCCTAAATTTTTAACCATAATAATAATAATTTTGAAATATAAAAAAATTTAAAAAATAAATTTATATAATCAGAATGGCAGAGATAATTTATAATATGAAGTTTAGGACGATTAACATTTTTACACTTTTGTTTCTTTAGCATTAATTTTTTTTTTTAATTGAAGTAGAAGAAGAAGAAGTTGTTAAACTGGTAAAGAAGAAGAAGAATAGAGAATGAAGTTTTTAATATTTTTTGCTGGTTATGTGCTTATTTTTTTGCTGGTTTTGTGCTTGTTTAATGCTGGTAAAAGTGCTTGTTTTTTGCTGGTTTTGTGCATGTTTAATGCTGGTAAAAGTGCTTGTTTTTTGCTGGTTCTGTGCTTGATTTATTGCTGGTTCTGTGCTTGTTTAATGCTGGTAAAAGTGCTTATTTTTTTGCTGGTTTTGTGCTTGTTTAATGCTGGTAAAAGTGCTTGTTTTTTGCTGGTTTTGTGCATGTTTAATGCTGGTAAAAGTGCTTGTTTTTTTGCTTGTTTTGTGCTTGTTTAATGCTAGTAAAAGTGCTTGTTTATTGCTGATCTTGTGCTTGTTTAATGCTGGTAAAAGTGCTTGTTTTTTACTGGTTTTGTGCTTGTTTAATGCTGGTAAAAGTGCCTGTTTTTCGCTGGTTCTGTGCTTATTTTTTCGCTGGTTCTGTGCTTATTGTTAAGATTATCTGGTTTTGTTCAATTTATTGCTTGTTTATTGATGGCTGCTGCTTAATGATTTAAACTTTTATTGCTTGTTCTGTCCTTGATTTATTGTATTTTGGTTTGTCGATTTCAGTGTTATGACTTTGCATAATAGTATGGTAGAATTTTTTTTATTTGATTGAAAAAACCGAACAAACCGAACCAAACCAAACCGATTTTAATTGGTTTGGTTTGGTTCGGATGACCTTGGAAAAAAACCGAACCAAACCGAACCGCAGCATAATTAAACGATCGGATCGGATGGCTTTTCCTTCAAAAACCGAACCAAACCGCACCGCAAACACCCCTAGGTGAGAGTGGGTACAAGAAGGGGCATGTTGGTATAAGGGATATCTCTGTGGGACACAAGGCATGCGCGACACGCGACGAGAAGGACATAAATCAGACGGTCCGTTTTGTTCTTTCCTAACACCACATTCAGGTAAAGCATGCATGCACTTTATAATGCCGTTCTATTCCATTCACCTCTCCATATCAAAATTAAAAAGTGACTTGAATCACATTGTTAATTTGTTATTACTGAAAATGCTATCTATCTATGATAGAGTAAATAATCAAATCAATATTCGGAAAATTTAGGAGTATACATGTGTTGGGTGAAATTGAGTTTGTTTTAATCCAGATTCAGTCTTAAATATACACTAAGTCTATTTTTGAGATACTAATTCAGTCCTAAACTCAATGAAACCTAAATATTTTTGGACCACAATTATACCGGGTTTAAATTGGGTGAAAACTTGGTCTTTAAAGCTTTAACAATAATTTATAAAAAAAAACTTATTTATGATGCACTTATTTATAAAGAAGAAACTTGTTACCGAAAAATTGATATCTATATTTAAACTTGAGTTTGTCCATAAATTCTAATTTGATTCTTCTTTTATTTATTTTCTAATTGGACAAATGTGATTAAAAATAAAATAATAAACTTATAATTAATATAACATAATATTGAAATTAATTTAAAACGTATATACCTTTTTTAGTTTTCTTAGGGTGCACATGGGTCAGGTGAAATCGGATTTGCCTCGACCCGAACTCGATCCTAAATAATGACCGAGTCTATTTTTGAGACCCTTTTCCAATCCTAAATCCGTTGAAATCATACTAAATTAGCCCTTAAAATGTTCAGATCCGGACTGGGTCGGGCCATGTATACCCCCAGGAAGATTATAGCGTTGAGGAAAATAACTCTAAAAAACACAACGATAAATTATACTTTAAAAAATACGGATTAAGTATTTTTTTCGTCCTTAACATTTTGGGTTAAAATCAAAATCGTTTTTGACTTTTTTTTTATTAATATCATTATCAACGTTACAAAAAGTTATAAAATCATCTTTTTTCTAATTCTTGAACCAAAACACCATTTATCATCATCCTCCCCTTCACTTTCTTCACTCAATTGTTCATTAGAGAGAGAGAAGCATTGCAAACAAAAGGAGAGGGTTGGGTCGCTGCTGTTATTAGGTCACCATCGCCGCTGGTTCATCGGAGAAAGAAAGAAAAAGAGAGAGAAAGAGAGAGAACCAATGCGAACAGAGAGAGGGAAGTGTTGTTGTGGTTCAACGGGGAGGAAGAGAGAGAGAAGAGGAGGGAGGGAGAAAGGGGTTGCTACTACAGGATCATCGCTGCTGCCACTGATTCATAAGAGAGAGAGAGAAAGAGAGAGAGAAGCGATACGAACAGAAGAAGGAATTGCTGTTGCTAGATTGCCGTTGTTGCGGGTTGCTGCTACTGCCGTTGTGCACTTTATTGCTAGTGACACCTTCTTCTCGCTGGCAATGTAAGTGTCAATGAATATGGTGGAAGTGATGGAAGAGAAATGATAATAAAAATATTTTGGTCCTAGAATTAGGTAAAGGATAATTTTATAATATTTTATAACGTTAATGATAATATTAATTGATTCGTCCGAACACTGGGAGGCCGAGTTTGAGCACTTCCGAGCAAGTCGTTAGCCGAGAGGAAGGGCTTTACGTCGGCCAAGACCAAACACCGCGGCGGGAATACCTGCAAAAGATACTCCGACGCTCAAGTTAGTGACAGTCTCAGGAAAGAGAGAGAGAGAATAATTAAGTGAAAGTGAGATAGGTGAACTTAGAGTAAAAAGTAAGGGACCGAGGGTGATAGAACCTGAGACTTAGCCGAGTGTATTAGCTAGGTTTTATAGAAGTTGGTTTTTACCCGTTAGTGGGTGAGTCCTAGTTTATAGATTAGTTAAGATATTCGGTTTTGGTGCTATAAACCAGTTGAGCACGTTTCTTATTTTCAGTTGGGTGATGCTGCTTCGGTCCTGATCATGTGCCGAGATTTTCGGACGGCTGATACGGGACCGAGCTTTATGATACACGTGTCTTTTTAATTGTTTGGGTGAGGCCGAGCTTATCCGCTTTTGTTCCGAGCTTGTTTAATGTGACGTCAGCCTCAGGTATTTGCATACCGAGCATGCCGGGCGACCGAGGATACAGGTAACGTATCATAGCCCCCAAGCTAGCCTTGGTGTGGACAGGACTAAGGCGAGATTTCGGACCATGAGTATTGGATCCTCGGTCGCCGATTTTGTCGCGCATGGTCCTCGCAGCCCCCAAGCTCGTCTTAGTGGGGTGTGTTGCTTTTGAAACGTTTTTGGCAGCATTAAATGCTTACTCTGTTTTTTCGCGCCCTCATAAGTGATTGATTTGATTGTGCTGCGCGTTCCAAGGAACCCCTGACCGTCTGATTTGTAGAGTGCTGATCGTGGGTTTTCTAATGGGTTTGGTTAAAGGGTAACGCTTCATTTCTAACTGCTTCTTATTCTGTAATAAGCAAGGCTTCTTCTCTTAGTCTTTTGTGTTGGAAACTTCTGTATTTTGGAGAATAATGAGCCAGAAAGGTGAGTGTTGATTTCGAGTCCTTAATCTTTTCATCCTGTCTTACTTTTAGTCTTCTTCTGTTTTGTTCTATGGAAGGGGGAGGTTCTGGTATGGGTGAGGATGATGTGTATGGTTGGGTTGATCCAAGGGTTAAGGGATATGTTTCTCAATTTTATGATAAGGAATCGGTTGACATGTTAGGCTCTAATGTATGGGTTAGAAACGGTAGTGGTATAAGGATAGAGATTCTTCCCTGTGAGGCTAATGACCGGGTTTACCATCGTCGCGATGATTGGGCTTATTTCTACATGTACAGTTGTCTGTTTACTGAGTTGGGGGTTAGGGTTCCATTTACTGGTTTTGAGTGCAGCGTCCTTTATTGGTTGAACTGTGCTCCGAGTCAACTTCATCCTAACTCTTGGGGGTTTGTGAGAGCCTTTGAAGTGTTGATGAGTTTTCTTGAGCAGCCGCCCTCTCCTCGGTTGTTCTTTTCCTTATTTCAGGCGAAAGGGGTTGAGCGGGGTGTCTGGGTTAACCTAAGTAGTTACCCACGTCGTGCGATTTTCGGCCTTTACAAGTCTTCCTTTAAAGACTTTAAGACTATGTATGTTAAGGTGAGGAGCGTACCCGAAGAGTTCCCCTTCTACTTGACTGAATACCTTGTTGAGAGATTCCCTTTATTCTGGTGTTCTGAGCCCATGCAGTCTCTAGATGCGGAAGATAGGTCGGTTGACGATCAGCTTGTTATGGAATTTTTGTTTGAGAAGTTGGGCCCCAAGGGATTGTTATCCATGTCCGAGTTGTTGAAATGGGATACAGATAGGGTTGCTGTTCTGAAATATCTAGGTAAATTGATCCTTTTTGATTCACTGCTTGTTTCTTTTTTGGCTTGCTCTTATCTTTTTTGTTTTCTTGTATAGGGGATAAGGTGCCGACGATCACTACTGCCGGCCTGAAGTTATTTTTTAGCCAGCGAAAAAAGGCTGAAAAGGAGGGGTCGACGACCAATGCTGAGAAGGGCTTTGCTATTTGCCCTGATCCTGGTCTTAAGGCTAAACGAAAAAGAGGTCATGTGAGAGAGAAGGTTGCTGAGGCTTTGGAGAAGGGGGAGTCTTCCGTGGAGCTTCAGAAGGTGGAGTCTGCCTATGAGTCTCAAAAAAGATTGCATGGCTATTCGGAAAATGTTCATTGTCGTTCATTGTGGGGAAAACTGTATCCTTTTTCTGTCATGGCTGATGAGCTTTGCTGTTTTCCGGATGATATGAAGATGATCGAGGATGTTGGTCATGTAGGAGTGAGCCGTTTTATGCAGGTGGGGGTTGTATTTGTCTTAGTGTGTGTTTGTTTATATTGTGTTGATGTTCTTTGCTGTTGTTTTAGGTGATTGGTGCACGTATGGTGGCTGTTGGTCGTGCTCAAGAGCTAATTTTTGAGAGAGAACACAAGTCTGCTCTGGATGTTGCCGAGCTGTCCTCGGCTTTGGAGAAAAAGGAGAAGACTATTATGGAGTTGTCCTCTTCGTTGGAGTTGAAAGAGTCCGAGCTTGCTGAGGAAAAACGTCTCCGCCTTTCTTGTGCAGAGGAGATGAAGACTGTTAAGGCTGACAATGATCGCTTGGGGTCAAGGGTGAAGGAGTTGCAGACTGAGGTTTATGAGTCATATGCTCAAGGCTTCGAGTGCGCTGTTTCTCAAGTGCGGGTGTTGTTTCCTGGGTCAGATGCGGACATGCTTGATGCAACTAAAGTGGTTGTGAACGGGCAGCTTGTGGATGATGGTGCTGCTGCTTCAGATGATAGTAGGGAGTCTAGTATCGGCGATAAGGCAGAATAGGCTTTAGTTTACTCTTTTTATTTTGTACAAGGTGTAATAGCTTTTGAACTTGTGACTGTTTTGGTTTTGTTAAACAACTCCGCGTATTAATCTCGGTAGCGGCATTTTGTGTTCCGAGTGTGTGGCTCGGTTTGATTATGACTTATGTTGTTCAAATGAAATTTGGTATTTCGATAAGTTATAACGGTGCGTTGTTATTGAAAGATGATTGTGTATGTGTATTGAAGGTGGCGGCAGCCATCCTTTGTCTGATCAAATTGTCAATGAGGAGAGCTGGGGTTCTAAATATAGGGCTTCTGTTTGAACGAACCTTTAAGATTTCGCTTGGATAACTTGGTTATTGCTTGTGTTTGTTTGTATTTACACGTGTTTCTCCGAGTATTATTATCGGAATGTGCGTGTTGTACTCCGAGTATGAAGCTCGGGTTAGTTTTAAATGTTCATTTGTTAGAAATGACGGGGATGTCAGTATGTACTTGTCCGAGTATTATGCTCGGCATGCGCATGTTGAATTCCGAGTATGAAGCTCGGATTAGTATGTTCGTTAGAAAAATTTTGACTTGTTTTTGTGGTGGAGGTTTTCCGAGAAATAAGCTCGGCTCGTGATGGTAAGGTTCCGAGGATTATGCTCGGATTCTCTGAAATGTACGTTTTAACTGCCAAAATGTGAACCGTTTTGATTGCTCAATAGTTTGTATGAGTACAATGATTTGTTGCGTCCGGCCTCGTTAAAACCCTCTCCGAGTAAAACCCATGTATTTTGGGAGAAAACCTTCGGAGGGGAAAAAGAGTACCATCATTCGCAAATTATAGATTACATCATGACTGATATTTCCTTAAGGAGGAGATGTTCCATGTTCCTGGAAGTTGATCTCCTTGAAGGGTTTCGAGCTTGTAAGCCCCCTTTCCGAGATTATGAAGTACTCGGAAAGGCCCTTCCCAGTTTGCCGCCAATTTGCCATGTGCTGGAGGTTTTCGGGCTTTCTCGGTGCGCCTAAGCACGAGGTCTCCATTGTTGAAAGATCTGGGAACTACTTTTCTGTTGTGTCTTTGCTCTAGGTATTGTTTTCTGGCTCGCTGCTTTATGGCAGAAATGTCTCTTTCTTCTTCTATGAGGTCCAATTCGGCTGTCCGAGCTTGTAGGTTGCTCGTTTGATCATAGAGCTCGGTCCTTAATGTTGGGACGCTGACCTCTACTGGGATAAGTGCCTCTGCGCCATATACCAGTTTGAAGGGAGTCTCTCCTGTGGCGGATTGAATGCTAGTATTGTAACTCCATAGAACTTCTGGAATGAGGTCTGCCCATTCTCCCTTAGCGTCGCCGAGCTTTTTCTTTAATCCCTGCAAGATAATTCTGTTAGCTGATTCAACTTGTCCGTTAGTTTGCGGGTGCTCTACTGAGCTGAAATGATGTTTGATGTTAAAGTTTGTTAGAAAGGCAGCGAGCTTATGATCTGTAAATTGTCTCCCGTTATCCGAGATTATCTCTCTTGGGATACCGTATCTGCATATGATATTTTTCCATAGAAAAGATCGCACTTTTTCTGCCGTTATATGTGCTAGTGGTTGCGCCTCTATCCACTTAGAAAAATAATCTATTGAAACCAAGAGGAACTTTACCTGGCCTGGCTCTTTCGGGAAAGGTCCGAGGATGTCTAATCCCCACCTATCGAAAGGCCAGCTTACCTCTATGGTATGGAGTTCTTCGGCTGGGGTCTCCGAGAGGGTGGCATGATTTTGACAATTATCACATGCTTTGACTTTGGAGATGCAGTCCCGTTTTATCGTCGGCCAATAATATCCTGTTCGCAGGATCTTTGCTGCTAATGCTCGGCCGCCGATATGGTTGCCGCAGACTCCTTCATGCGTTTCGGCCATAATCTCCTCGGCTTCTTTATTGCTGATGCACTTGAGCAATGGTTGTGAATGTCCTCGTCTGTATAGGGTGTTTCCGAGCACTGTGTAGAAACTTGCTCTTCTTCGGAAGAGTGGCAAGTTCGGCTCATCATTTGGAATGGTGCCTGTATTGATGTAATCGAAAAAAGGTGTTCGCCAATCTGGGACCTGTGTAATACTTAGAATTGCATCCTACTCAAAACTTGGTTTATCAAGTGTTAGTTGGGACAGTGCCGATGTGTTTTCGGCCTGCCGAGTTGTGGCTAATTTAGATAACACATCGGCCCTGGTGTTTTGTTCTCGGTTTACATGAATAATATCAAATTCTTTGAATTTTGAAATTAGATCCTTTGTTATGAGCCAATATTTCTCTAACAAAGGATCTTTTACCTGGAATTCTCCTTTTATTTGATGTACCACTAGTGAAGAGTCGCAGTAGGCTGTTATTCTTTGTACTTGTAGTTGTAGGGCGAGTTTTAGTCCAGCAAGTAGGGCTTCGTATTCCGCCTGATTGTTGCTTGCGTTGAAGCGGAACTGTAGTGATTGCTCGGCCACCACTTTGTTTCCTTCTTTGAGTAGTATCCCAGCTCCACTGCCTTCTTTGTTAGACGCTCCATCTACGTGTATGGTCCAACTGACTTCTGTATTATGTGTGTCATTGGTCATTTCTGATATAAAGTCGGCAAGCACCTGTGACTTCAGTGTTTTTCTTGATTCGTACTGAATGTCGAATTCGGAGAGCTCGACCGACCATTTTATTAATCTGCCAGCGAGCTCGGGTCTGGTTAGTATCTGCCTTAATGGTTGGTCCGTTCGTACTATGATTGTGTGGCTCTGGAAATAGTGCCGCAGTCTTCTTGCTGTTGTGATTAGTGCTAGCGCCAGTTGTTCTATCTTTGGGTACCGTGTTTCTGTTGGTTGTAGCACCCTACTGATGAAGTATACTGGGCTTTGATTTCTTCCTGTTTCTGTTACCAAAACCGAGCTTATAGCATGGTTAGATACTGATAGGTATAAGTACAGCGGCTTACCTGTCTCTGGTCTTTGGAGGATTGGTGGTGATGTGAGGTGTTGTTTAAGTTCGGCAAAAGCGTTCTCACACTCGTCTGTCCAGTTGAACTTCTTGCCTTTAGAGAATGTCTGGAAAAAGTGATAAGATCGGTTTGCCACTGCAGGTAAGAAACGTGACAAGGCAGCTATTCGTCCTGCAAGTTGCTGGACTTCCTTTACCGTTTTCGGGCTTGTCATGTTCAGTACGGCCTTGCATTTTTCTGGGTTGGCCTCGATGCCTCGAGATGTTAACATGAATCCAAGGAACTTCCCTCCTTGTACTCCGAACGCACATTTGTCTGGGTTACATGTTATATGCTCGGAGTTGCCTGAAGATTTCTACTAAGTCGTCACAATGCGACCCCTGCAAAGGTGTTTTTGCTACCATGTCATCTACATAGACCTCCATATTGCGGCCTATCTGTTTGTGGAATACCTTGTCCATTAGCCTTTGATACGTCGCACCTGCATTCTTTAGGCCAAAAGGCATTACCTTGTAACAAAAATTTCCATGTTCTGTTATAAAAGCCGTTTTGCTTTGGTCTTCTGGGTGCATCAGAATCTGGTTATAGCCAGAGTATGCATCCATAAAACTCAAAGCTTTGAAACCAGAGGCGTTATCAACTAATTTATCAATGCAAGGCAATGGGTATGCATCTTTGGGACAGGCTTTATTTAAATTTGTAAAGTCGACGCACATGCGCCATTTACCTGAACTCTTCCTTACCATTACCACGTTGGACAACCATGTGGTGAAGCGGATCTCTCTGATAAAACCTGCGTTGAGGAGCTTTTGGGTTTCTTCAAGTGCTGCTTTTCTTTTCTCCTCTCCGAGGTTCCTTTTCTTCTGTGCGACTGGTCGGATTGTTTCGTCAACTGCTAGCTTGTGGCAGATGACTTCGGGGTTTATTCCGGGCATGTCATCTGGTGTCCATGCGAAAAGGTCGGCGTTCTTACGCAGTATTTGAATGAGTCTTGCTCGTTCTGTCCCTTCTAACGCTTCTCCAACATATGTGCATTGCTTCTCGTTTGCTGTTAGTGTTACTTGCTGAAGGTTGTCCATTGGCCGAGGTCTGTCGCCGAGGTCTTCCCTAGGGTCTAGGTCGGCTAGTGTTGCCGAGCTGGCAGACATGTGAATTGCTTGAACTTGGGGCCGAGCTTCCTGCTTTGTTTGGACTGGTTTTAAACCAGCGTTGTAGCATTGCCGAGCTTCTCGATGATCGGCGTGTACTGTAGCGATCTTGTTTTCCTGCACTGGGAACTTGACGCACAAGTGTAATGTGGACACCACTGCCCTGAATATATTCAAGGCAGGTCTCCCGAGTATAATATTGTAAGGGCTGTAACAGTTTACTATTAAGTATTGAATGTCCATTGACTTTGACATAGGGATTTCTCCCATTGTGGTCTTTAGCCATATGTGTCCCATGATAGGGACTTTCTCTCCGGAGAACCCAATTAGCTCTCCAGAGGAAGGTCGTATTAATTTTTCAGATAATTTCATTTTTGTGAAGGTAGAGTAAAATAAAACATCAGCACTACTACCTGGATCTAATAATGTCTTTCTTACCAACAGTTCTCCGACTTGGATTGAAATCACCACGGGGTCGTCGAGGTTAGGGCTTGCCGATTTGAAATCTGCTTGAGTGAAAGATATTGTGGCATCTGGTTCTTTGTCCTTCCTCGGTTGTATGGTTCCTTCGATTGCCAACATTGCTCGGTAGCTCCTTTTCCTGGCCGAGCTTGTTTCTCCTCCACCTGCGAATCCCCCTGATATATGGTTGATGACTCCTCTTGGCGGCTCAGGCGTCGACTTCTTTTCTTTGTCGTCAGCCCTTGCTTGCTTATGCTCTATTCTGTCCAAATTTCCCCCTCTGCCCTTTCGGGTCTCGATATATTTGTCCAAGAGTCCTTGGCGTGCTAGCCTTTCCAGGAGGTCTTTGGCGACAATGCAGTCATCCGTAGTGTGGCCGAATTTTCGGTGGAAAGCGCAATGCTTTGTCTTATCCACGAACCTTTGGTCCTGGTAGTTTCCTGCTCAGGCTGGTGGTTTTATGATTTTGGCGTTGAGGATTTCTCTGATAATGTTTTCTCTTCTGGTATTGAATCTGGTGTATGTGTTGTAATTTGAAGCAGGCTTGGAGGGTTTCTTACTGTCCCTGTTGAATGGTGATCTGAAAGTTCTTTCCTCGTCTCTCCGATTTGGGTGTTTGTCCGATTTTTGGGCTTCTCGAAGTTCTTCGATTTCCATTTGACCTGCCGCCCTTTCTCGGAACTCCTCCAGGGTCTTCGGCTTTGTTATGGCAATGGTCTCCCGGAATTTACCAGGTCTGAGGCCGGCTTTGAGGGCGTGCAGGTGAACAGCTGGGTCCAAGTCTTGGATCTCCATGGTGGCGTCAGCGAACCTGGTCATGTAGTCTTTCAGGCTCTCATGCTGGCCTTGTTTGATGGTGCCGAGATAGTCCGATCCGTGGACGTAGATTCTTGATGCGGCAAAGTAGTCGATGAATGATCTGGCAAGATCTTCGAAAGAGGAAATTGATCCCTCAGGGAGTTTGGAGAACCAGAGTAATGCAGCACCGTCGAGGTAGGTTGGGAATGCTCGGCAAAGGACGGGCTCGTTCTTAGGGCCGTTGAAAAACATCATTGACTGGAACTTCTTTATGTGGGCTTGGGGGTCGCCGAACCCTTTGTACGGTTCCAGTGCGGTCGGGAGAGTAAAGTTTTTTGGCATCTGATAATTTGTGATCTCCTCGGAGAAGGGGTTGTCGAGGGTGAGCTTCTCCCTTGGCGGGGCGATGTTCAAGGGGTCTGTAGCACCTTGAGCCGAGTTTTTGGAGCTTTCTCCATTGTTCTGCGTAGACAACTCGGCTATTCTTCGTACTTCCGCCTGCAGCTCGGCGATTCGAGCTAGGAGGTCATCCTGTGAGAGTTGTGGGCTTTCCTTGTCAGCCATGTTCGATGATCGGGAATCCTGCAAAACAGGGTAGAAGACTAAACAAAGAAAAGAGTGGGGTTAGATGTACTCCGGCCCCACGGTGGGTGCCAAGTGATTCGTCCGAACATTGGGAGGCCGAGTTTGAGCACTTCCGAGCAAGTCGTTAGCCGAGAGGAAGGGCTTTACGTCGGCCAAGACCAAACACCGCGGCGGGAATACCTGCAAAAGATACTCCGACGCTCAAGTTAGTGACAGTCTCAGGAAAGAGAGAGAGAGAGAATAATTAAGTGAAAGTGAGATAGGTGAACTTAGAGTAAAAAGTAAGGGACCGAGGGTGATAGAACCTGAGACTTAGCCGAGTGTATTAGCTAGGTTTTATAGAAGTTGGTTTTTACCCGTTAGTAGGTGAGTCCTAGTTTATAGATTAGTTAAGATATTCGGTTTTGGTGCTATAAACCAGTTGAGCACGTTTCTTATTTTCAGTTGGGTGATGCTGCTTCGGTCCTGATCATGTGCCGAGATTTTCGGACGGCTGATACGGGACCGAGCTTTATGATACACGTGTCTTTTTAATTGTTTGGGTGAGGCCGAGCTTATCCGCTTTTGTTCCGAGCTTGTTTAATGTGACGTCAGCCTCAGGTATTTGCATACCGAGCATGCCGGACGACCGAGGATACAGGTAACGTATCATTAATAAAAAATATAAAAAATAATTTTAATTTTAATTCAAAATACTGAAGACGAATAAAATACTCAATCCAAAAAATAATTATTTACCTTAACAAACTTTTCTTCAACAGATAGGACTTCCAATTTAAAACACCAATAGTATGATTATTTTTACAATTTCGGCACGAGACAATGAATTAGATTAACCATTAATTTTTTTAAGAAAAAAATTTCTACCACATGACAATTATTTTTTTTCATACAATACAAACAAAAACAAGTTATTTGAAAAAAAAAAAACCTTTAGTCTTTTATTAAAACAAGTTCATAAGAAAATACGCATATGATATAAAAATTTGTGTTATATACAAAAATTTATATACTATATTAATGAAATATGTACAGAATATATAATTTGGTGTACAATGTAAAAATTTTAATACATAGTACAAAAATTTTGATGTGTAACACAGAAATTTTAGAAGATTACATCTCTAAAATATTGACTTACTCAACTAACAAAATACATTCGCAATAAAAATTTGTGTGTTATGTGTAAAATTTTTTATACTATATTAATAAATTTGTGTTATATACAAAAATTTATTTACTATATCAATAAAATACATATAACATATAAATTTTGGTGTACACCACAAAATTTGGTGCATAATATACAATTCTTGATGTGCAGCACAAATTTTTAAAGGACTACATACCTAAAACATTTATTCACCCAATAAACAAAATACATTCATAGCAAAAATTTGTATGCTATATACAAAAGTTTGTGTACTGTATTGATAAATTTGTGTTATTACAAAATTTTTTATGCTATGTTTTAAAAAATTGTGTACTATGTTAATAAATTTTTGTAGCATTACTGAACATAAAAAATACTAGTATTAGTACCAAAGATAGATTGAGAAATTTTATGACCAAACAAGTTATACACATCTCGTCTCTCTGTTTTCACTTCCAAAGAGAGACCGAAAACTTGAGCACCATATTCTTTTCTTTCTTCTCCCTTCTTCCCCTTCTCTTCTCCGTTTTTCATCTTGTGTTTGCTTTGATATTTTAAGCTTCAATTATTTTTTTAATCAAAATATGTATTCATTCTCAGGTTATATTTTAATATAAAAAGTATTTTTTTAAAAAAATTTAGATCTAACATATCGTTGCTATTTACAAATTTCATATGTATTTAGTATCTGACCAAGTTATAATCCAGTAGCCTCCTGATTAGTAAAGAGGTTACAGAAGTATCGAAAAATTATTAACCCCAAATAATAGTAAGATTTTTATTTAATGTCCCAAGCGATAGTAATAGGTTTTTGGGGAATTCTTATATACGGTACGCTTTGACAAGCAATGTTACTGATAGTGATGACCTGCCTTATTATATGGCAATTTTTTACATCCATAGTCTACATAATTAAATCAATTTGGTTGTAAATTAAACTTACACTATTCAATATCAAAGTAGTCTACACGTTACAATTTAGAAATTGCTTCCATAAATAAAGATAAAGATTAGGACTGAAGTGTAAGTTGGTGCTTCAATAGCTGGATATTTATAGCGTATAAAATGTCAAATTATACATTTCCAAACAACATATATTCATCAAATGCTACGAAGTGGCCTAATATGGACTCGTGGCCAAGGCTTTATGTCCTCCAATATTACACTCTTATTGTGGTCGTTGAGGTCAGAATTTTGCAATGATAATATCTGATTTCACTCCAAAGACAATGGCTAGTAATGAATTGAACATAAAAAAAAGCAAGCAACAAAGATTTGATAAATCCAAACATGTCAGAAGGCAATGCCACTTGATAGCGCACTGCCAATTCAACAACCGGAGAGGCTGAGATAAAAATAGGAAAAACGCAACCTTATCTTCAGGGGCAGCCGCAAGGTATGCCTCCTAACTAAAGGATGGTGCATGCACATGAATTCATCTTTTGCTTGTTCTCCTGGTTCTTTTCTGCAAGATAAGTAGATAGCCAAGGGGGAAGAGCGTATCGTGTGAGTGTAATTTAGTAATAAATAAATAAGTATCTTTAACTTGCCAAAAGCATCATATCTTTCAGAGCAACATAATATTAATAGCTACATTGATAGATATGAAGGACAAACAGATGACATCAGACAAAAGATAATTAACCTTATTCCACTAAGTTGGAACAGCTGCAGCCAGAGTGTTCTATCTTATTATTTTATGCATATTTTTTTCAAGATGCACTGTCATAATTGTGATTATTTACCAGACTAGACTCACTAACAGACCAATACCATAATACTACATTCACCATTACTGATCACGATCTGTTCAAGTTGTTGGAAGGAACATTTTCCATGACATCACAAGAACTACTTTAAAATCATTTGTGTCTTAACAGTCTCTATTCTACATCATTTACATCTCCATCCTGTTATAAAAGTAGGAGTGGGAAAGAAAGTGAAATGCCATACAGAAACAGATGGACGGAAGTTGGAACAGGATAAGAGATAGACTATAAAGTATAAACTATATAGCTTAAAATCAACTAATGAAAAATTAAATTTGCCAAATTTTTGCGGCACCTATGCTGGTATGTATTTGGTTAAGGTACTTGCTGGATGCACACGACTTATCTGTAACGGATTTTCTTTGTTTTTTTTTTTTAACTCTTTCCATTGTTCACAGTTTACTATCAACTACTAGGATACAAGAGCTGATATCTCACAGGTATAAGCCAGTCCATGCAACCTAGATGGTTCAGAAAAAGAACAAAACGTTGGATTGAACAAACCTGATTTCTTTTTAACTAATGGAGGTTGCACTACAACATGCATGGTAATAGCACCACCAGGGATGTCACCAAATGTTATTCTGGAATCCGCAAGAGTTTTGTTGTTTTCCAAAACTTTGCCCGCATGTATAATTTTTACATCATTTACTGACTTTGGCGTAACTGTTTTGCCTGTAGACAAAAATATTCAAATAAAGTTATGGATAAACAAATAGCTGAGACGAGAGAACAAAAGGTTAAATCAAATTGGTGTTAAATGACAATACTCATGTAAAAAGTATTCATGGAAAAGGAAGTTGAGTCTTTCATTGTTAAGAAGGATAATGCGTAAGACAGGACTTTGTATTAACTTTTTTGGTTAAACATAAAACTTGACTACAAACTAGTGAACTGCAGAATAAATGCATGCAGAACAGCATCCATTTCTGTAATTTAGAGAAGTAATACAAAATAATAAGAAAAATATTACATATTTTAGCTTATATAATTTATGCTTAATGAGAGATAATGAGTATGGCGAGATTGTAGCACTGTTACTGTCGTAAACCATAAAACAATAAAAATGCCTAGCACATATTTGCAGATAATCACTGAAAGATGAATCTAATGCTTGCTTTGAATTAGTTCTTTTTGGAAGGGTATCTAAATAGAGCATTCAATAACAATAGTTCAAAAATAACAACACAAATTATCAACACATGTACAAAAATAACAAAATCTATCTCATAGATGCCCCTCAGGATGACTCACCTTGAGGCCACTCGGTAATTAGCCTTTGCTTAAGGGTAGCAACTGTAGTAGATGGTAAGTAAGTCCTGTGCGCTATATCAGTTCCATCATATATGCGGAATTTAAGCTCAATCTCCTCTCGTTCAGCCATGATGGCCCGTCTCCACCTCTGCCAAGCTTATGCAACTGCAGAACGGTACTCCCCCGCATCAAATAATTTGGACTCACCAGGTCTACCTGCAAATAAATTCCCCTTCCAATGACTTCAATCCATTTAGAAACAATTCAATCACCACCTTAAATATTCTAAATGAAAAAAAAGGAAATCAATAAAATCAATAGTTCGATCAAGAATTGTATGGCAGGGTAGAAGGTTTTCAAGTGTAGGCACCTATAGCATATGTTTAGATTGGGAGACCACAAAATTAAAATCCCGAAACATAAACACGAAGAATGAAGTTAATGCACACGGTATCAACATGATCGTGCACAACTAACCTCAATGACTCCGCTGGAAATTTCCTTATTACAGCAAGCTCGCAAAAATTGCACATCTGAATTGACAGCTGGATAATCAATACAACCAAGTGAACACCTCATATGATCCAATTGCTTCTCCAAACAATCTTTACGACAGATATTTCTGCGTGAAGATATGGAATTTTAAGGCACAAAAAAATAAAGAAGAAGAAGAAGATCGGATTCCTACAGATCGCACCGAATTCAAATCAGAATTGATTCTATTCGAAAGCAAAACCTTATGAATCAAAAGGAGAATTGATTGGCATGCTCTCGACCGAATGAGATTCTACCGTATTACATGTATATATACGGCGCAAATTAAACCCTAGAATTGCAGGGAAAACGAAGAACCTAAACAAAGTGACGAATCAGACTCAACTTTCAATAAGGAATGGGTTTCTCAGAACGGGAAAAAAAATCCTGAAATTCTAGATAGCTAAAAGTGAAATTCAGGAAGAGAATAACAATATTTTCTTCAAAAAGAAAAAAAAGAAGAAAGAAAAGAAATGAAAAGTGTGAGAGTTTAGGGGAAAATTGATAGTACCTGGTCAAGAAGCCATTAATGGATGATGAGTGAGAATGTGAAAGTGTTGTTAGAGAGAAAGAGATCTATGTGAGAGTGGTGTGGGTTCGTTTCGGTTTCGATTTCGTTTTCGTGATGCTTTCTTTCTCCTCGCTCTTGTTGCTTCTTCGATCGGTTAATAGAGAGAGAATGGATCTAACTCTCAACAGTGGCAAAGCGGTTACCACTTACGACTTAATGAGTGGTATATCCAGTGCGGCCGGTTCTACAAACCCCAGGTGTAGTGCATTACTTGTAGTTTGCCACGTCATACGAGTTAATGGTATTGCCGTGTGTAGTGACTAGTATACCCTTGCCTAGGGTCCTCTTTGCTTTCTTTATTTCTGTGTGTTCTAGCCTTCTAGGTAATGCCTGAAGGAGTTAATTGCTCATAGAGTCCGTGGCAATTTTGACATTTTGCAACGTTATTTTTATTTTTTTTTATCAGATTGTTAAAAGTTATTGTTTTTTAAAAAATATTATTCTTATACCAAACATTTTTAATATTTATATAAGAATATAATAAATATTAATTAATTATATATTTAAATTATTTTTTAATTAATAAAATAAAAAATTATGTATTTGATTATTAAAAATATTAATATTAAAATAATATTTTTTTATAAAAAATATACACTTAATAGGATTTTTTTTATTAGGTTGTTAAAAATTAATGAACAGGTGGGAAAAAAAAGGAGAAAGTTGAACCTACTAGTGGTACATTTTTTTTTGTCTTCTGTGTTTTTACTATAGTAGTGAGAACGAGACCTCACTTGTTAGTTGTTACTTGATTTGGTAATTTAATAATTTAGAATATATAAGTTATCGAATTTTTAATTTAATACTACATTTTTATTTAAAATTGTTTCGAGCGTTACCTGAAATTGGGTCGCTTTAGGGTTGGCAAGCGAAGTCCAAATTTTCAATGGAGCGGATTCTGACTTATTTCACGTTTGGTGAGGATGGTACCTGCAAAATATTCCGATGTCTAGGTTAGCAAAGGTCTTAGCAGGTTTTAATGTATTGGAACTTAAGTATACCTGAAGGGTGTCAGTATATTTATAGGTGATGTGTCAATAACCACAGTTGGAGTAGTTCCACTTTTGATGGTGGATAACCGTCCCTTTATCTTAGGGTTATTAAGATCTCTCTTCTAGAAGTGGGTGAGAGATATTAGGGATTGATTATAACTCCTCTAAGACGGAGTCATCAAGCAGCGCTCTTATCCAACCTCTCAAAAGGTCGGTCACATGGTGGATGTCTTTTGGGCCTGGCCTATGGTTTTGTTAACGGAGGGTTCTTTTAGGGTTTCTTGTATAAGGCTTCTGTTGTTTTCTCCTAGTTTAGTACTTGCCAGCTTGAAAAGGGCATCAGCTCGGCTGTGGAGTTTCCAAGTTATATGCTGGACTTCAGTGTCATCAAATTGTTGAAGATGTTCAAGCGTTTTTTCTAAGTATCTCTTCATATTAGGGTCTTTTGCTTGGTATTCTCCATTAATCTGTGAAGTTACTATCTAGGAATCACTGAAGATTATTACTTTGGTCGCTCCCATTTCTTTGGCAAGTTTCAGTCCTACGATCAGGGATTCATATTAGACCTGGTTGTTGGAAGTAGGGAACTCAAATTTCAGGGAAACTTCAATTTGAGTCCCTTCTTTATTGACCAGTATTATGCCGCTCCACTTCCGACCTTATTAGATGACCCATCTACATAAAGTTTCCAGGTCGTGGAACTCTCTATTTATTCAACTGTATTCTGTGACAAAGTCGGTAAGGCATTGGGCTTTAATGGCAGTCTGAGTTTCGTACTTCAGGTCAAACTCAGATAGTTCTATGACCCATTGCACTATCTGACCTGCGATGTCGGTCTTTTAGAGAATATGCTTCATGGGTTGATTTGTCCAGACTCTTATAGTATGTGCCTGAAAGTAAGGTCGGAGTCTTCTGGACGACATGATTAAGGCATATGCAAATTTTTCTATTTTGTTGTACCTTAACTTTGGTCCTTGTAACACTTTGCTAGTGAAATAGATGAGATAGTGTCCAACCTCATCTTCTCGTATCAGTACTGAAGCCACTGCCTTTTCAGCAACAGCTAGATACAACACCAACTCCTCTCCCGCTTGTGGCCTGGTGAGGATGGGTGGTTCACTTAAGAATTTCTTAATTTCTTGAAAGGCCTATTCGCATTCAGAGTTCCACTCAAATTGGCATCCCTTTCTTAGTAATGAAAATAATGGCAAGGATCTCAAGGCTGATTCCGCCAAGAATCTGGATAATGCAGCGAGTCGGCCATTTAGTTGTTGGACTTCCTTTAAGCAAGTCAGACTCCTCATCTCTAAGATAGCTCTACAGTTGTCAGGGTTAGCCTCAATCCCCCTTTCTATGAGCATGAAACCTAGGAATTTTTCTACTTCTACTGTAAAGGTACATTTGGTGGGATTCAGTCTCATCCCGTGTCTTCTTATGGTGTCGAAGACTTGTGAGAGGTCGGATAGAAGGCAGGTCTCATCCTTAGTTTTTACTAACATGTCGTCCACATAGACTTCTATTAAGCTACCGAGGTGAGGTGCATACATTTTGTTCATCAACCTTTGATACGTGACCCCTGTGTTTTTTAATCCAAAAGGCATGACCACGTAGCAGTAGTTTGCTCTAGGTGTGATGAACGATGTCTTTTTCTGATCCGACTTATATATCGAAATTTGGTTGTATCCCGAGTATGTGTCCATGAATGATAGGTACTTGTATCCCGAGGACGAATCAACCAAAGCATCAATATTGGGTAGGGGATATGGGTCTTTTGGACAAACTTTGTTGAGGTCGGTGTAGTCGACACACATCCTACATTTCCCATTTTGCGTTTTTACTAGTGCCACGTTTGCTAACCATGTCAGGTACTTGACTTCCCTTATGAATCCTGCTTCAAAAAGAGCTTGAACATGCTCTTCAAACACCTGAGCTTGCTCCAATCCGAGCTTACGACGTCTTTGTTGCACAAGTTAGGATCTGGAATAGACAGCCAGCTTGTGCGTCATGAGCTCGGGGTCTATTCCAGGCATATCGGAGGCCTTCCAAGCGAAGAGGTCGGAATTTTCTTGTAGGAGTTTTACGAGCTCCTTCTTCAAATCTGCTTTCATGTAAGCTCTTATGTTGGTGTTTTTTCCTTCTTCTTCCCCGATTTGGATTTCTTCCATTTTCCCTTCAGGTTGTGACCGTAACTCTTCCCTTTCTCGGACTCCTCCGAGTTCAATGGTATTGACTTCTTTACCTTTACCTCGTAGGTTCAAGCTTTCATTGTAGCATTTTCTTGTCAACTTTTGATCTCCTTTGATGGTAATGATCCCTTCCTTTGTCGGGAATTTCATATAGAGGTGAGGAGTAGAAATGACGGCTCCCAGTCGATTTAGCGTTGTCCTGCCAATTAAGGCATTGTAGGCTAACGACACATCCACAACAATATAATCGATACTTAGGGTTTTGGACTTCAATCCCTTTCCAAAAGTAGTATGTAGGGAGATGAACCCTAGTGGCTTAATTAGGTGTCTCTCAACCCGAAAAGAGTGTCTGGGTAGGATTTCATCTCTTTTTCTTCCAGTCCTAATTTGTCAAAGGCATGCTTAAATAGTATGTCGGCCGAGTTTCCTTGGTCCACCAAAGTTCTGTGTAGATTTACAATGGTAAATATCATGGTGATTACCACGGGGTCATCATGCCCTGGTGAAATCGCGCTACACGTCCTCTTTTGTGAAGAAGATGGTGGGGAGGTCGGGAAGCTCTTCTCCGATGTAGTAGACTTCTTTCAGGTATCTCTTTCGAGACGACTTGGTCACTCCTCCCCCAGCAAAGCCTCCTGCTATCATATGAATGTGTCACTCTGAGGTTTGTGGGGGCTGACCCCTTCGGTCAGCTTCTTCGTTGTCTCTTTACCTTTTTCCGTGATTGTCCGACCTTTCTATGAAATATCTATCCAACCGATCTTTCTTGGCCAGTTTTTCTATCACATTTTTTAGGTCGTAACAATCATTCGTAGAGTGTCCTTAAAACTTGTGATATTTGCAATATTCGCTGTGGCTTCCCCCTTTCTTATTTTTGATCGGCCGCAGAGGGAGAAGCTTCTCGGTGTGACAGATTTTTCTGTAGACATCTACGAGAGAAACTTGTAGCGGGGTGTAGTTATGATATCTCCTAGGTTTTTCCGATTTGAACTCTTCCTTTTTCTTGGGCTCTTTCTCTTTTTCCCGAGGTTGGAGAGAATTCCCTAGTCGCCAGTTTGGTTCTCGCAGCTTGGCATTCTCTTCCATATTGATGTATTTTTCAGCTTGTTCCTGTACATCGCTCAAAGAAGTAGGGTGTCTTTTTTAGATGGACTGGGAAAAGGGTCCTTCTCAGAGGCCATTTACTAACCCCATTATTACTGCCTCAGTGGGCAGGTCTTGGATTTCCAAACATGCCTTATTGAATCTTTCCATGTAATCTCTCAGGAGTTCGCCGACCTCCTATTTGACTCCGAGTAGGCTGGGTGCATGCTTAACCTTATCCTTCTGAATTGAAAATCGCGTAAGGAATTTACGGGCAAGGTCGTCAAAGCTAGTAACCGACCTAGGTGGAAGGCTGTCGAACCACTTCATGGCGGATTTCGTTAAAATTGTCGGGAAGGCCTTGCAGCGTGTAGCATCCGAGGCGTCAGCCAAGTACATCCGACTTTTAAAATTGTTGAGGTGGTGCTTCGAGTCGGTTGTCCCGTCATAAAGATTCATATCGGGACTTTTAAAGTTTCTAGGAACTTTAGCCCGCATGATATCTTCAATAAAAGGATCTTCTCCTCCCAACGGGGTATCTTCTCGAGTTGTGCTCAAGCTCTTATTGCGGATGTCGGGTTCCAGTTTAGAGAGCTTTTTTTCCAGCTCTCTCTGTCGCTCGATTTCTTTTCTCAGATTCCTCTCTGCTTCGTGCTGCCACTCTAACTCTTGTTCTAAATGTGCAAGGCGGTCATGGTGTCCATGTAGCAGCCCCATGAAGTCGGTGGAATGGGGTTGTTCTTCCTTGTCTGGGTGGCGAACCTCAGAGAGGATCCTTCTGTGGTGATGCCTTCCTGAGGAGCCTTCTCCGTGCGGTTCCTTCGTAATTGGAGGAGGCACCACGAGAGCTTGGTCGTTATTGACCGTGTCTCGGTTCTCAGAGTTTGATTCTGACACCGTGCGTCCGTCTTCAAGGTGATCATCCGCCATGGGTGTTGACTTTCCAGTCCCTGGAAACGGTGCTAATGAGGGTTACCTGAAACTGAGTTGTCTTGAGGTTGGCAAGCGAAGCCCAAATCCTCAATGGAGCGGATTCCGACTTATTCCACGTTCGGTGGCCGTCGTCCGAGTTGTTTGTGAGAAGGTGGGGGAGGGGGTGGTACCTGCAAAATACTCCGATACGTAAGTTAGTAAATGTCTTAGTAGGTTTTAATATATTGAAACTTAAGTATACTTAAAGTGTGCCAATAACCATCGTTGGAGTAGTTCCACTTCTGATGTAGGATAGCTATCCCTTTATCTTAGGGTTGTTGAAATCTCTCTTCTAGAATTGGGTGAGAGATATTAGGAGTTGGTTATAACTCCTCTGGGAAGAAGTCATCAAGCAACGCTCTTATCCGACCTCTCAAAGAATCGGTCACACGTTGAATATTTTTTCGACCTGATCTATGTTTTTGAACCAAATATATGTTTTTTGGTCAGACATGAATAAAAATTATTTAAAAAAATATATATCGTCATTTATAGAATATTAAAGATTTGTAAAGATATAAAATCAATTTGATACTTATAATTTTTTTGATTAGTTTAATGAAATTATCAAATGAATTAAATAATCAAATTGTATAATTAAGTACGATTAGAATTTGAGTCAGTATAATATTTAATTTATGTAGAGGAAACTCCATTAATTAATTACAAGCTAAGAATCAGAATTAGAATCACATCAACTGAAATATTGCTTTAGAATTTGTCCTTGTCTTCCGTCTTCACCCTCCTTCACTATTAAAGTATTAAGTATTAACCACCTCCATGGCATGGAATCGAACTAGCTTTTCCAACCACTTTGGTTATATTTTCCAATCCGAAAGAAGGTGTCCCATCGTGGTCTCCACAACGTATTGTTCCATGTCATACACAAATTACATGCATCCATGAATTCTCATCTATGACAAGTAATAAAATAGGTAAAATTTTGCTAAGAAACTAATAAAATATATGTACAATGTATATAATTGGTTGTTTATTTAGTTTAATATGAATTAAAAAATGAATATTCGACTTATTTTAGTTTTTTTTCTGTTTTCATCAATACAATAGGATCATAAATTATATTATAAATGGTATGCCCAAAATAATCATCCACTTTAAAATGAAAAGAACCATCTACAATTATACTAACATAACATCTGCCTTAATTTAAAATTTTAAATTATAATAGACTCCATGTACACAATATTTTTAACAAAGCCATTTAATCAGGCAAAATTATGTTAAATTCAATCCAAATCAATTAAACACCCAAATTAGAATGAAAATAACCATCAACCTACCTAGTAAAACGAACATCCAGTCTATTTCAGTTTTTCTTTTAATTTTTTTATTTATATTAACACAACAGGATAATAAATTGTACTACAAATAGTATACATAAAATAACCATCCATTTTAGAATGGGTAAAACCATCCGTAATTATAGTAAAATGCACATTTGTCTTATTTTACATGGTTTAAAGTATAGTACATGATGTATTTCAATCCCTATGCAACTTTTTATTGAGCTCTCAATCCGTCTTCGTAAAATGAATATCCAAACTATTTTACTGATTGGACTATGTCTATTATGACCAAAAGGTGGCTGTGGCTTTTACTGATTTTTTAATGATAGATTTCAAAATAAACAGCACCCCAATTTTTAAAACTCTTGAACTTAAAGAAAAAATGGTACCATTTCTAATAGTAACTCCTATATTTGAAACATTAAATGACCTCAAAATATATTTAAAAATAAACCAAATATAACAACAAAATAAATTAAAAGGTATTAAATCCTAAAGATATGCAGAAAATATCAGATAATAATTCTAAAATTTTATTGGTCAAGTTACCATTCTAGGACAGGTTAAGCATATAATATGCAACTAGCCTACTATTACAGATGCATTATATATACACACTACAGTAATTTCAGCGACTCCATTGAAAAGAAACAATGAATTTCAAAACATATCATATGATGGCAATGGCTAGTTTCTCTTTCTTTTTCAAGAGATTTATTTCTCATTGTCACAGACATGCTTAAACAAATACCAATTCTAATAATAGCAACTAGCAAGCAACCCAAATTATCTGAAAAGAAACAGCAATAAAAATAACAAATTTGGTTAATAAATTAATTTCTTTTTTTTTTCAAAAATGACAACAAAAATCTTATTTCCTTGCACAAATAACATAATCTTATCAACAAGTAATTATTCAGCAAAAAATTAGAAAGCATCAAAATCGTTATTTTATATATTTATTACCTAATACATCTTTACACATAATCATACACATGTGCTGTTCCAGCAGCTAGATGCCAATATCCAGAAGCATCAACATTTTTCAATCGAAATTAATAAATTAAAAAGATCAATTATTTTGCATTAAACCAATCATACCCAAAAAAATTCACGACTCAAATAGAAAAAAGAAAAATTTCAACCCACAAAAAGAAAGAAAAACTGAAAATTGTACGTGTTGTGAGTAGGGGTGGGTAGGAGCGGATTTTTGCCCTACCCGACCCCGCCCTGCCGTCCTTATACTCCACTACTACCTGCCCCACCCCTACTCGCGGGTAGTAGGCTGCCCTACCCTAACCCGCCCCCACGGGTACCCGCCTCGCCCCTACCCGCCCCTATAAAAATTTAAAATTCATAACTAAATTAAAATACAAACATAAGATTCATACAATGTCAAATAACTTGAAATTAAAAAAAGATTAATGTTTAATCACTACAAATTTAACAGCATAATAAAAAAATTGCATCAAAAGAGTCTTCAATCATTATTCTTGTTCTTCCACCATTTAACAAACCTACATTGAAAACACAGCATAAAAACTAGTTAAGTTAAGCATTATGAACAGTAAACACAAAGTTTTATCAAATAACTTAGCACCATTTTTGAAAAAAAGGTGAAATAATTTTTCAGAAGTAACAACAATACCATTGAGAAGAAAGCAACACCAAATTAAAATTTCAAAACAAAGATAAACAAAAATAGAAGCAGCTAACACTTATTTTAGAATTGAACAATTTGCATAAGTATAGTTTCTATGGTCAACAAATAAAATAACTTTAATGATGATGCAATTAAAAATTACTATATAACTATGCAGAAATAGTTACTCTAACTCTTATTTTGTAAAATAATAAATAAAAAAACCAATCTTAGTAATGCCTCATGCTAAGAAATAAGAATATATAAAAATTGAGTCCTATTAACCAATCTCACCACTCTTTACCTGTTAACCATAACTAATCAAGTGTTATCCCAGCAAAAATTTCTCAATTATATCAAAAGACCAAGTGCAAACTCTACAAGCCTGGTTCCAAGTTCCAAGTTTCTAGTCAATCTTTTTTAAAAGTAAAGCCAAAAACAAATTAGCACCAATGCATCATATATCACACTATAGTCTCTTCTCTAAATACTTAAACCAGTTTGACAAGAACTAACTTTTTAAAAAATTTAAGTTTATTCAATGTTAATTCTAATAAAATTCATTGTATAAAATAAGAGTAACAAATTTACAGTCAACGGATTAATAATTTAATAAGCAAATTTGATACAACAATGCTAAATGTAAGCTGTAACATCAGCAAGTGAATCACTCATTACCTAAATAAGTTTCATGTGTATACATAGCAAGCATGATGACTTGATGGTGTTAGATTGAAATCAATTATAACTAATCAAGCACAAATCACAAGATTGACTGACTCTGAATCAGCTCCAAAAGAATACATGGCATTATGGATAATCAGCCTTCAATTTTATAACTACCACAAGTATCTTGATTGCTAGAAAATATTAATCAAGAAAGCCATAAACAACACTTAAACAGAAAAGCCATATGATATATATTTAACATAAAAAATGAGAAGTAATAGATAATTTCAGTTTCCAAACATACTTTGATTTAAAAAAATAAAGATACATAAGGCCAACATACATAAATTAGGCCGATTCTTACTAGTAAGTAAGAAAACTTACAGTTATTATTCAAACAAATTGCAAAGCTCATGCTTTAAAGAAGTACATAAATCAACTCAGATTAGCAAATGTTAATTTCTTTAAAAAGGAGAGGACCTTGGCAGGGCCAACAAGTTCCTGAGGGCTGAGGACATCATTCTTTATATCGTCATTTAGGGATTTTTCAAGATCAATAATTATTGTATTCAAAGAAGTCCTCTGTCATTCATCAACAATTTACATAATATTAATGAAAAGGCAAGTTTAACTGTTCTAACATAAAAAAAATTAACTATAAAATCTACTCACAAAAAACAAATCTGGAGAAGGCAAGAAGCAAAGAGCAAACCAGTAAGCTGTAAGTAGTGAGTAAAGGAGGAGTGCTTGCTGCTTACCAGTGAGACGACGACAGAGGAAAGAAGGACCAGAGACTGCAAATCAAAGAGACGAACGGCGAGGAGAGTGACGGCAACGAGAGAAGTGCGAGCGAAGTGAGTACGGTGAGGGAGAGCGGCGAGGTGAGCGACTGCGCGACGACGGCGGTGAGCGACTGAGCAAAGCAAGCAACAGCGGCGGTGAGCCACGGAGTCGGTGAGCAAGGTTGCTGCTGTGTGGGTTTCTGGGATCTGGGTAAGTGAGTGCTGTGTGTGTTTCTGAGATTTGGGTATGTGGGTAGGTGGGTATGAGGGTATGAGGGAGGCAACCCTAATTGCTAAGAGAGATATATATATATGAGGGAGTATATGTACACTCCGGGGCGGGTAGGGGCGGGTTTACCATGAACCCGACCCCGCCCCGCCCTGATCAACACCCCGCCCCGCTTCGGGTCGGGTTTAAACCCGCCTTGGTTGGGTTGGGGCGGGTTGGGTACCCGCGGGTTCGAGTACTCCTGCCACCCCTAGTTGTGAGTGGCGGCACAACACAATGAAAGAGGATGAGACTGGGGAAGAGCAATTCCATTCACACGGGAGAGAGGAAGGCAGTTATGCTGTGCGACGATGTCGCTCGATCCTTCGCGGTGCGCACGGCGACGTCTCCCGAGTCTATGTGTGATGGCGACTGTTGTGGGTTGCGAAACGATACTGTTAAAAGAAGATGAGAATATCTGAGGAGTAAATTTGTGCAAATAGGAGAGAAAATTAGTAGTTTTCAAGTTTGCATTGTTTACGATATGAAATTTTTATTTGGGTTGAATTTAAAATTGAAAATAAATAATAATTAATTAATTTAATTATTATTTAATTTTAATTACAAAACTATTCTTATTATATCCATTATACATTAATTATATTGACTTTTATACTTTTTCAAATAGGTATTACCTAATAGACAACAAGTAACAAATTAAAGAAAAATGAAAACATGTAAGCATACATACACAATGTACAGTGAGTGCATCCCTCCTAGCTACTTTCCATAATATATACGGGAGAAATACAGTGAAAGTATATATCCGTATATATATTGTTTCAAGGCATCCTCAAAACGGTATATATATTGTTTTGAGACATACTTAAAACGAATTGAATTTATTTTAGTTTACGAAAAAAAGACCTAAAAGATAATAGTGAGAATTTTAAATGTGTTTTTATGTCAGCTTTAAACGATGATAGGAATACTTATAAATAATTTTAATATTTAAATTAGTAAAAATTCAAACAAGTTTATGCGAATTAAAATTGAATAATATTTTAGTTAAATAAAGTATTTAGAGAAAAGAATGATAATTTATCAAAAAAAAAAATGATAATTTGATCATCACTCCTAAAATTTTTTTATATGAATAATAAGTGATTAAAATTTATTTTTTTATGTATGAAAAATTATTTCGCGTCGTGTAGATATTTTCCTCTATTTATTATCTATTATATATCATTCAAATCGAGCTTTTCCAATTAATAACATAGTTAACATGTTATATTTTTTAAGGTATTTTTTATTTATTTTATTTGATTTATTTAAATGAGTTATTTATTTATTTATTTGATTGAGATAAATATTAAATTATTTAATATTTTGTTTATTATATAAATTATAACTAATCAATCATATTAATTATAAATGAATTTATTTTATTTTAATTTATATTAATTTGTCGTCTTATCTATTTCTATTAGAGTAATACTACACATTCAAGCTTTTTTATGAACCAAATCTAACCAAGTTAAATAATAAGACTTTAAAATAATGTTAGTTATAACTAATTTTTGTTATTTCAGACTAATTTAATTAATAAAAAAACTTGACGTGAAAAAGGTAAGGAGGAAGAAGATGGTGGTAGTGGTGGTGAGGTTGGGAAGGTATAATTGAGGATGGTGACAATAGGATGGTAGGAGGTTCGTACATTGAGAAGGAGAAAGAAGAAGGGAAGAAATAAAACGTCGTCGTTTAGGTGCAAACAGCAAAATGACATCATTTAATCGTGTCACGTCATCTCTCTGGTGACGGAATGGACGGATGGACCAATTTGAGTCACGCCTTAAAATTTTAAGATACAACTTGAGTCAATTAAAAATTAAAGAAGAGAAAGTATAAGGAGCCAATGAAATATCTGTATAATGTATGCAATGGGGTATAGGGATGTTCGATTCAGTAAGATATCAGATGTTTATTATCCCTGGTATCCGAATGGTTATTCTGGATAGTATGGGTGTATTGTGTTTAAGAAATTAGTAGTATTTTATCTTGGATGTTCATTTTTTCACTCATATTAGGCCAAATAAATAGCTCATTGTACATATTGTATAAATATTCCATTTGCTCCCTAACGAGATACATTGAAAAAATATTATTCACGATTATATAATTAATGGTAGGTATAGAACTGTTAGCCAATAAATTATAAAAAAAAATATTAGATTTGATATTAAAATAAAAAATATTAATAATAAATAAAAATTTAAAATTTAAAATTAAAATATTTAACATCATAAAAGAAAATGAAGATTAGCTTTTAGTAAATAATGACTTAAACATTAACCTCTCAATAAATTAAATAATTGATTTAATAAATTAATAATAATGACTTGGCTCAATAAAGTAAGTTAAATAAATAAAAATATCTTATAAATATGCTACGTAAAAATTGAGTTAATATTTAAAATAATTTTTAATATTTGACTCTGATTCAATTTAACTTTTTAATTTTGAATTTTGTTAGGGAGTTAATGAAGTATTTGTACAATATGTACAATAGACTATTTATTTGATCCAATATGAGTTAAAAAATGAATATTAAAGGTTGTAGTAGGCTTAGAGAAGGGAGTGTTGAATCTATACCTTTCTTTAAGTTACTGTGTTAACTCTTTAAAGCAAACTTTCAGTTCTGATTCTGTTTGAACTCAGCAGCAAAAATTTATGAGAGAATTTATTTTTGTCTTATGAATATCAGAAAACAAAACTGAGCAGAGAAGAGAAAAGCTAACACCATCATGTATCCTGCTTCGGTTGTCTTGTGCTATCCAACCTACGTCCAGTCTCCACCACAACAGTGGTGAAATTTTCACTAGAGTTAAAGTATTACATACACCAATTCCACATAATTGACACAATCCTTTCACACTCAAGTTCTAACCTAACTTGACATTGGCTATGCTAATACCTAACTCTTCACTCTTAGTGCTCACCCAACTAAGAAAGGGATATCTCACTGGTACTTAATACAAGACACAAACTTACCTAAAGAAGTCTGAAAATAACTATAGACTTTTCTCTCAAGTGTATCACTTATCATCTTTCACTCATTGGCTTTTATTTGAACTCTCTCAATATGTCTTTTCACTCAAGAAATTACAGAAAGATAAACATTGAAAAGTAAATTACAATCAGTAAAACATGAAAGAGATTGACTCTTCAACAACCTCTTTGCTATGTGATAAACCAGATTTGCATGTCTCTTATTTAGTTCTTTATTTTTGGCGAAATGCTTCGAAAGAAAGCACTGGTCCAAGTAGAGGAACTTCTTCAGAGAACTCTTCACAGAACACAACTCACCAAACTTCTTTTATCTCCTTGCATGTTGCTGGGTTGCTCTTCCTAGGTTAACTTTTTGAGCTTTGTGCTTCACCAACTCAGTCGTTCACTTTCTTCCATTTTTACTCAAATTAGGGACTTTGGTTCTGACATCCTTTGTTCATCGAAATTCACAAGTCATCAAAAACAAATGTTTCCAATGGTAAAACCCTATTTCAGCCATTGAAAACCAACATGGTCCTCAAGATACACTTGTAACCGTAGATACACAGCAGAGTTGAACATAAAACAACTTTTCCGTGAATCCCATTTTCGGACTAGTAGAGAGTTAGGAAGAAGAGAAGCAAATAAGATGCATATAGAAGGAAATAAAATCACCTTTAGCTTCTGACCTCTTCTTTACACGGATTGATGTGGGTGATTGGACTTCTACCATTTGCTTAACCTTACAGCTACCAATCACATCATCTAACCAAACTCTAGCATGAAAGACTTATGATTCACCACCAGTAAAGCCCCAATTTTCACAGATTCAAACAAAAAGTACATACCAAGAAGAGCACAAAACAGCAGCATAGAGAAGAGAGAAAGTCACGAATCAGTGGCATTACGAGGATAGCACAGATGAGGAAGAAGAGTGGCGGCAATGGAGGAACGAGGAACGAGGAAGGAGAGTTGGGGCAATGGAGCACTGAGGTCCGAGGCTTATGATTTGGGAAGAAAACGGCGCTATCTGAGGCAGAATACCAGCCTCCCAAGTCGTGTTAGGGTTTATAACGAGTAATAAGTGATTTCTGAATCTTAAATTATATATGATTTTTTATTTTGTTTAAATTTTATTTTATGTAACTTCATAAATATACAAACGCACTATTCTATCAAAGTAAGTAGCTAGAAAACCTTTCAGTTTCCAGTGCGTTTTCTTTTTGAAAACTTTATTTTTTTTATTTCTTTTGTTGATCTATAGTTTTAATTTACTTTTTATTCTCAATACCCATCTAATCGAATATATTTTGATGCACTTTTAAAAAATTAGTATTTGCAAAGAGTAGTAGATTTTGCTTCGAGACCATTAGATATCGAATCACCATCGATTTACTAAAAATTGACAAAACACATGTATCATGTACGAAGTATGTTTAATTTGCATATTACACTATAGAAAATTTTTAATTATATCTCTTATATAATAAAAAATATATATTTTTACTGCATGGCTAGTAGTGAAAAATTACAATAAAGTAGAGGAGAGGGACTATTTTTTATCATATATATATATATATATATATATATATATATATATATATATATATATATATATATATATTTTGTTATTATTCTAGGTTACCCCAAATCTTACCAGCAACACAAAAACACACTAATATATGGTTGCGGAAAAACTTTCAACTGAAATTCTTAGACTTGGAATCTCTAGTACCATACATACTCTCTTTCCATCATCGGTAAAAACTGGCCGCCAGAAATTGCAGAGGAGTGTCTTCCAAGTCTAAGGCATATTAGAGATGAATTCTAAAGGCGTGTTTAATTTGTAATTTTATTTTGTTTTTATTTTTAGTAATTTCTATTTTTTATTTTGTAAAAAAATAATAAATGTTGTTTTATATTTTGAACTTTAAATTTTTTTTACAAAATTCTAAAAATATATATCATTGAAAATATAAACATAAATCAAGCCTATATTTAAATTCTAAAAGTTGTTTGATTTGTGTTTTGTTTTTATTTTTAGTGTTTTTTTATATTCTATATTTTGTTATAAAAAAGTAAACAATAAAAATAATAAAATTATACTTTATATTTTTATTTTTTTTTTAAATAAAAGAAATCAAAATATAAATCAAATGCAACCTTAGCCTTTTTTTTTTTTTAGAATTTACATACCCACTCTTTCTTCTTTTAGTTTGAGTAATTTTTAATTTTCTCGTCATCTCTCTTTACTACTGTTACCCAATCTTTTTCATCTTGGGTTTTATTGTTAGAAGGATATTGGATTTTTTTATTGAAACAAATACAGAAAAATTATTATTTTAAATACGCATGGATTAAAACTTTTTTTAAATACGCAGTATCAAATCATGAGAAACATCCACAATTGAGAAATAGCCTCCATTTTAATATTGGCGCCCACGAAATCGTGGCAGGAATCCATCTGATGTATGACACCCACAAAATGGGCTACTCAGGTATGGCGAACGCGAATTTGGCCATTACAGAGGTGATATCCACGAAATGAAGGCAGAGGGAAAGCTCAAGGGATCAGACTTCTAATTCTTTGGTATTAAACACGAAACAGCAACTAAGTTGTAATAATTTGAAAGTATTGACTTTCCACCAGCATTGTCACCTAATGATTATATTGACCTTTTACCACTATTTTAAAACAATGTTCCATTTGACAATAGGAGTAAAAAAAAAAAGAAAATAAAAAAGGAAGAGAGAATTCTAATAAGAGTAAAAAAATAAAAAACCAACAAAAAAATATATATTGACACACATTTTACGTTTGTTTTTTATTTTTACCTACCATATCATACACAATAAAACAGCAAATACTAACTACACAAAAAATTTTTTGGCATTGCCATCAAGAATTCAAAATTATTGTGAATTAAAATTTTATTATTATTCACCACATATAAGAACACCATTTTCTAATGATATTACGTGGAAATAACTAATTGCCTAAAAAATGGAACTAATAAGAGAGCAAATAAAGAATCAATTGCCTAAACGATTGTAATCTTAGTTAGGTTATATAAAATCTAGCCTTCAATGTTGAAAAGTATTTGTTATCATCATTATTTAAATATCTATTTTCTTGTCTAAAAAAAAATTGTATTTTTTGAGTTATTTATCTAAATGCTACAACTTTAAAATAAGTACTTCTATAACTAAAAATTCAAACACAAAATAACTTATTTATAAACTTCTATTAATAAAAGTCCTTATATTTTAAACTCTTTTTTTAAAAGAACTTATTTAAGATGTTTATCCAAACTGGACCTTAGTTGTTAATTATTAGAATTTTTTACATTCTAGATCCCAGCCACGCACTTAATTAATTAAATTATACAATCTTTGATCCACTGATATACTATAGTTTAATTAAGTTAGTTAAACCACCATTTTCATAATTTAAAAGGTTGGTTTGTCAAAGATTGATCGTTTCTTTGTCATAGGAATTTTTTTTTCAAAGATATAAAATTTTATTAATAAAAATTGCAATGAAGCAATAGTGGTCCATGGCTGAACTCTAGCAAGGATAAGGTGGGCATTAACCTAAAAAAAAAGTATTAGAATAACCTAGAAGAAAATAAAAAGAAAAACTAACAATAAATTGTCTTAAGGTGAAATTCTCTGTTTATGTTTGTGCCTCTTTCCAAATAGCATCCGGTTCACTTCTTTTGCTATTAAAAAGTCATTTGTTCCTAGATTTTCAAATCCTCCATAGCACCATTACAAGAAGACTTCGTTGCTTCTTATTAAAACTATCTTGCTTTATCTTTACCTGCATCTCCCTCTACCAATTGCCAAAACTATTCTCTTCATCCATTATATTTAGACTGCTGAATAAGAACTCCATGTGATTTCACACTTGCCGCGAGTAATTGCAGGTAAGCAAACAATGGGTCAAAGTCTCGTCCTCCATTTCGCATCTTGGGCATATCGCAGGGACAGCTTGAATACGGGCATGTAGTCGGTGCCTCACCGGAAAGTCATTATGGAGAGCTTTTCAGGTAAAGACCTTAACTTTGGATGGACAGTCAAGATCCCAATCGAATTTCATAGATTTTTGTCTCCAAAAATTGGTGGAAGACTTTCGAGTGTCTGGTGAAAAAAATTGAAGCATACCTCATATCCTAACCTTACAGAGTAAGAGCCTACTTTTCTCCTGTACCAAATCAAGTTATCTTCTTCTTTAATGTTTATTTGAAGTATTTTCTATGTAATTTCTGGTGTGAAGTTGCTGGCTATACAAGGCTCATTCCAATTACCTTCCTCAGTGATGAGTTGAGAGACCCAAATTAAACTTGGATTAGGCTCCTGATTTTGTTTCAGTGTCAATGGTCCTTGTCTTTCAACCTAACAATCTTGCCAAATCTTCACTGCTGATCTCCTCCCAATCTGCCAAAAAACCCCTTTTTTCAAAATCTTTCACCTTTCTAATAGACTCTTCCAAGCCCATGATGGATTGTAGCCAACATAAGCTTTTAGAAATGAGGAATGTCTAAAATACCTGCTTCTGAATACTTTAGTCACTAGAAAATTCGGTCTGGTCATCAATCTCCATCCCTGTTTTTCTAACATGGTAAGATTAAAAGCTTTTAGGTCCTTGAACCCCAATCCTCCTTGATTTTTTGGTCTACATAGTGTGTCCCACTTAATCCAGTGAAGACTCGTTTCTCCTTGTTTCTGTCCCCACCAAAATTGCATAAGCAGTCTTTGAATTTTGTCTATAAAAGTTTTAGGTAGTTTAAAGCACCCCAAAGTGTATATCGGGATAGTCGTACCCACAGATTTAATTAGAACTTCACGACCACTAACCGACAGTAACAATGTTTTCCAGTGCTGTAATTTTTTTGCAACTTTATCTTTGACATATGCGAATGTTGCATTTTTTATTTTTGGATTGTTGTTGGTAAATCCAGATATTTGTCTTGAGCGCCAACATTCGGCACTTGAAGTATGGTTGCAAAGGTTTTCCTCTCTGATTGCGGTGTATTCGAACTGAAAAACACAACAGATTTATTCAGGTTCACCTCCTGTCCACTTATACTGTTGTAGTCATTCAACATCTGCATTATATTTTGGCATGCTTGAGAATTTGCTTTGCTGAAAATTATAGAGTCATCTGCAAAAAATAAATGTGTGCTAGTAGGGCAATTACTGTTTAATCTGAGCCCGACAATATCATTATTCTGTTCTCTTCTGTGTAGTAAATGGGAGAGTCCCTCTGCGCAAAGAATGAAAAGATTGGATGAAAGAGAATCCCCTTGTCGGAGACCTCTTGTAGGTTTAAAGAAACCTTTTGGTTGACCATCCATAGTAATAGAATAGGAAACAGTAGTTACACACTCCTTCATCCATCCTATCCACCGATTACAAAATCCCAATTGACTCATAACCTTCCATAGGAAGTACCATTCCACCTTGTCATATGCTTTGCTCATGTCGAGCTTCAAAGTTAGATCCCAGTCACCAAATTTTTTATTCTTCAAAAAATGCATGTACTCATGTGCTATTAGGACATTATCACTAATCAACCGCCCCTTTATAAATGCACCCTGGTTATCACTGATTATCCGATTCATGATAAATTGCATACGATGTATCAAGACTTTCGAAATAATTTTATAGAAGACTAAGCATAAACTAATAGGTCGTACCTGTGACATGTTAGCAGCTTCAGGTATTTTAGGAATAAGACAAATGAGTGTATGATTGAAAGACCTCAGCATTCTTCCACCTGAGAAAAAACTAGTGACTGCTTTTATTATATCTTCTTTAATAGTATCCTAAAAGAAGTGATAGAATTTCGTTGTAAAACCATTGTCTCCTGGGACTGAGAAAGAGTTAATTGAAAAGACTGCTCTCTTAATCTCCTGCTCATTAATTGGTCTTGTAAGGGCCCAATTGTTTTGTCTAGATACCTTCCTTCTCATTGTTTGAGAGCAATGAATTCGGGTTAGCAGGGGACCTTGAACTGAACAAGTGTCTCAAAGTATTCCTGCACTGTCCTCCCAATTCCTTCCGGATCAGTGTGCACCTCCCCTCCTTCATCTTCAAGTTTCTGTATTCTATTGTGCTTATTTCTCATTTGCGCCCTTGAGTGAAAATATTTCGTATTTTAATCACCATATTTTAGCCATTACTCTCTTGCTTTCTCTTTCCAATAACGTTCTTCACTTAGGTACGCTTTTGTAAGTTCTTCTTCTAAAACCTTAATACAAAAGTTGTTTGCTTACTATGCTTTGCTTTTTTTGTCTTCTATCATTTGTTTAAGCTGTTAGATTTGTCATAGTGAGTTGCTATCGGGCTGTTGTTGCCACTCAACAAGGCGATGCCTAACAATTTTAAATTTTGTGTAAAGACGGAACATAGGTGAGCCTTCTATAGATTATTTCCATGTGTCTTTTACAATTTGTCCAACCACCTCATTATCACACCACCTCTCTTAAAACCTAAACCTCTTCTTAAACATCCGTTGCTCTATCTCCGATTCAAACAACAGTAGTTTATGATCGGAACCTTGATCATTTAAATGAAAAATCGCTGCTCTCGAGTATAATTCCAATAAATTCATAGAGACCAAACACTGATCTATTGCTCCCTTATCAAATTTCTCCCAAACTGCTTATTGCACCAAGTAAATTTGCTTCCTTCATATCCCAAATCAATTAGGTCTGCTGCATTTATAAAATTATTGAAATTTTCAATAAAAGTAACTGATATCATCCTCCCTCCATCCTTTTCATCATGAGCCATTATGGCATTAAAATCACCAATAACCATATAAAGATCTTCGATATCTTCCAATTGATTCAAAATGGTGTAATACTATTGGTTCCGCAAACCTTTTTTACTGTGTAAATGCACTGCAATATCTATACCATCCCTCCATGCCAACACCAATTTTTCTGATAGTCCTTGAGGTTCAACACAACTAACCTTTGCAAACCCCAATTTATGGCAATGGTCTGTCACGAACGAAGAATTATTCTTTGTCTCACATAAGAACTTCGGGAGAATGAGACCTATTAATCTCTTTTATGTTGTGAACTGTCAGGGGTTTTTCCAAACCCCAACAGTTCCACATCATCATCTTCATAATCCTTTGGGTGCCAAATTTGAGCTGGCACCCTCCCCCCTTGTCTCTGAGCTTTCATCACTAATGCATTATTTTTTTTCCTCCATTGTCTGTTACGTTCTCCGTTATTCCCCCTTTTTTCACAACTGAATTTTTTATATTTACTTCCATTCCTCCTTGCAATTTGTTTTAACTTCATCCTTCGGCCATCGTCCTTCAGTGTGTCAGATTCTCGGCCAATATTAAATCCAAAGCTCACTGCCTCCTCCACCCCTTTCAGTCCTCCCTTTCTTCTTCTTTCATTAGCTTTACTTTCAGTTCTGCCTTCATTAAAATCTTCTTTGTCTCCACATTTTTTATGCATTAACAACAGCCTCTCCCCTTGATCTGCCACCATCTTTTCCTGTGCTCCATTACCACTATTATCTTTCTTCGATTTGTTTCTAACTTGCTCATCTTTGCTACTATTTTCCTGCATTGAGAGATTGGCAAAGCTCCTTAGCAAGTTAACTGGAATCTGTTTTTTAAGACCTTCAATCCGAGACATCTCAACCTTAGGGATATTAGGATTTGCATTCTCCTTGTGACTTTCAACCTTCCAACCTACTTGCTCGGCTTTTAACCAATTTCCCCACTTCTCCTCTTGCACTTCTCCCTTAACTGAGTCTTCAAGGTGTTGATTGCATCCTCTACTTTCATGTTCGAGGTGACCATAATAGTTGCAGAATGTCCCAATTCACTCATATTTTGCGGATAACTCAATCACGTTTCTATTAGGTCCAGCAATCTTGAGGCTTCTTCTTAAAGGTTTTGTAGCATCCATGAGAATTTTAACCTTTAAGATTCTGCTTTCTCTTTCTCTCATTGAGAAAAAATCCACCTCTACGACCTCTCCTAGAGTACCTCCAATCTTCTTCCCTAACTCCTTTGATTTATAGTGCTCCAGAATCCTTCACAGTTGTACCCAAATTGAAACTCGAGATAGTTCATTATTGTTATTAATATCCTTCTCCTCCTACCTTTTGATATTAACAATTTAATTTTTCAGCAGCCATGGTGCACCGCATTCTACGCGAACCATATCCACTTCCTTTTTAAAGAAGAATTGAAATAGGTCATCACCTAAATCCATAATCTTGAACCCTTCTTGAACCCTTCTGGGTGAGACCAGATCGTCCTCATTGTACTTTTCACTGTACCAACATCAAAGGATCGATCTGCCAAGATCCGGCCTATAAGACTTTTGGCACAGATCTGGAGGCTTTCCTATATTTTTTTCTTCCTAAACACAATAATATCCTCGTCCTCCAACCCTCCAGTGTCATCTAACACCACTCCTTGACCAACATTACGTCCAGCCATGGTTACTATCAGAGCACAATTTAGTTTGTACTAGAATTCGACTTAAAATCGAAAGAATTAACCCTACAGAGAGAAATCCTAACAGAGCACCCTTTAAACCCTAAAGGTTCAAAAAAGATTTGAATTGTCATAGAGTTTTTGTCTCCTTAAGAATTAATTTTGTTTGATGAGTACATCTAAAATGGGGACATTTTTTAACAAACTATTTTTTCTATTTAAAATATTGATTTTAATTAAATTAAAATGAGGAAGCCCATTTTGTGTGTGCCAGAATTGGAATGGTCCAATTCGTGTGTGCCGCCATTGACATGTCCATTTCGTGGAGGACACCACTTTAACGAAGATACTAAAAATCTCTTTTTTTTTTTTAACTTTTACATGTGTCATATTATTATTGGACATTTTTATTAAACCAGTTAATAATTTATTTTTTAATAAACCAGAACAAAATTGGTTTATTATAGCAACAATAATAAACCCAATTGTCTACATTATAATTATTAAATCCGGTTTGATTCAATTGAATTACACAATCAAAACTGAATATCTTTAAATTTTTTGATAAAAAGACAGATATATCCCTAATTTTTTGTTTTACGGATATTTAAATTTCTAAAATTTTAAAAATATAATTAGATCTCTAAAAAATTGAATTTATTATTATTGTTATAAAAAAAATCGATTTTATTTTAATTTGTTAAGAAATTAAAAAATAACTGGTTCAATATGTCCAATCATAATGCAATACTTAAACGTTTTTATAATAAGATGTTTTACGCATCTTTACAAGAGTATTTTCTTTTGTGAATGTCATCTATAAGATGGCCTATTTTGCGTCTGCTGGAGTGGGTTGGTGGTCAACGCTTCCACTCTCATGGGTACCACCATTTCGTGGACGCTGACATTGAGATGGAGGCTATTTTTAATTGGTGAATACTATGATATTTATTATTTTGTACCTAAATTACTAAAAAATAAATAAATAATATTTAATAAATATTACATGATTTATTTTTTATTTTAAATATTTTATTTTTTACTTTAAAAAGAAAGTTAGACTATTTAAAAACCATAACAAAGATACTATAAAATTCACTTTTTTAATTTTTGGATGTTTTTCATAATTTAGTACTAAACATTTTCAAAAAAAATTTTATACATGCATATTTAAGGAAATAAATTTTTTTTATGTATTTATTTCAATTAAAAAAAAAAGCCTTAGTAGGGTTTTAGATATTCTCTCTTTTACGATCAGTATTTCCTGCTTTTTTGTTTTCTCTTCTTTTTCTAATTAAACTAATTGACACACGTGTTGCTTTTGCTCGTCACTCTCTCCTCCTTCATTCATATTCAATACCTCTCCCTAGAAATTAAAATGATATGTGCAGTCTTATGTTTTTTTTAGTTATTCATAATAACGGTGGTCAGCATATAATTATATCACATTTTCATTTTTATAATTCCACTGTGCTTCTCCTCTGTCTTTTTATTATTAATTAAATGAATTTTATTTATTTTTTTAACTAAATCGTATAATTATATGGTAATTTACCAATAATATTTAGAATAATTTAATTTAATTTTGTTAAAATTAGTAAAACTAAAAATTATTACTCCTAAACAAGTTTTTTTTTAACTAAAAATAGGGAGACTCGAATCCACAATCTCTTGGATAAGTATCAAAAGATTATACCATTTGAGTTATAACTCATTAACACTCCTAAACAAGCTTTTACTTTATAATAGATTTAAGTTATTTTCATTACATTGTTTTAATAATTTCATGTATATATATATAATGAGTAAACTTGATTTTTTTTTTTACTTTTATTTAGTCTTGTATTAACTTATGTTAGTTTATGATTTTTTTAAGAAAAATTGAAAATCAAAAGGTTTATGTGATTTAAATTAAATTGAAAAATAAAATCAAATAAATCAAAACCAAGTAATTTGAAGTTTGAATTGAAGTGGTAGCTCTTTCCAAAATCAAAGCATGCCTAACAATCTTCTATTTTTCTTCTTTTTTTATTTTATTTTTATTTTTTACTTAAATAAGCTAAATAAAAAAATTCTTTTTTTTACTTAAATAAGTTAAACAAAAGAAAAAAAGAAATAAAAAAAACAAAAAAATTATTTAAATAAAGAAACAGTTCCATTTAAGTTTACTGTTAAACTCCTCTTAATAAAAAAAAAAATTTACTTAATGAAGTTGTAATCTTAGCGCCAATTTCTATTTGATTTTGGTGAGCCTTTTATATTTTTATTTGTTATAATATTTAATTTTAGTTTAGTTTAGCTTATATTTTTATTTGTTATGAAATTTAATTTAATTTAATATATTTTTAATTTAGTTAAAGGATTATATTTTATATTTATGGGTTTACGATTAGATTTTTTTCGACCAAATATGAATTCTATAAATATTACTTATCAAACTATTGTAGCATTTGTAATAAAGTATAAAATACACAAATAAATTAATTTGATGACTTCGTGAATTTAAAATGGTGAATGTTATTTATTTGATTCTATTTTCATGTTTTTTTTGTTTTATATGTCTTGTTTGTATTCGAATTTGTACTCACGTCCTCCGAGTTAGAGAACCTTGTGAGTTTATTTACTGATAAAAAAATTGACTGAGTCATTTTTTAATGTAATTTATTTTTAATATATTTTATATTTAAAAATAAATTTGTTACAAAATAAAATAAAAAAAATAATTTTTTATTATTTTAATTTTTTAAATTTTAAAATAAAAAGTAAAAAAATTACTTAATTGGCTTACGTTACCGATTTAGTTGTTGGGGTTGGTTTTCTTTTGACAGTCCAAACATGTCCTATAATTTTTAATCGATATTTAAATTTAAATATTTTTTTTATCTTAACCAGATAAAATAAGATAATAACAGTCCAAATCTTATTTTTGACTTGGGCGTTTTTTTTAGGTACTAAAGACTTTAGTACAGCTTATATTATAGTTTGCTCTCACTAGACTCTTTTATAAAAATAAGTAAACTTCCTTTTTAAGAGCATCAACTTCACGCTTTCACTAATCAGGTGCCAGACTTCTCCCAATAATCATTGTCACGTGAGAGAGATGGGTAAAATAATCAAATTCCTCTTTCAATACTTCTTTACATGCCAATTGAGGTAAATTATATTTTATTTTTTCATGGAGTATAAATAACACTGTAAATTTTTTATTTCTCTTCTTTTAAATTATTTTGTATTTAATTGTCAGGAAATCCCAAGTGCGTAAGTCTTGTTTTACCAGTCTTCCAATCGATATAATTACCGACATTTTTGTTAGACTTCCCATAGAGTCTGTTCTGATTTGTAGATGTGTTTGCAAGCATTGGAATACATTAATTTCTGATCCAAACTTCGCCAAGTTACTCTTTACTTATACACCTCCTACTACCATGATCCGACACTTACATTCAAGAATCTTTCACCTGGTTGAATATGACCGAATTAAATGGCATGAAAGAAAAAACAATCCATTATGCTGCAGTGTGTTTGAGGTCCTAGAACCAAATAGTAATAGTAGCATAAAACTTGATCCTAAATTTGAGATTCCTCTCCCTGATCCTAAATCAATCCAGGGTAGAAAAGTTTATGTTGATGTGCTTTCTTGTAATGGTCTTTTTTACTTGAGTTGTTTAATGGATAGAGACATTTCACTTGTTTGCAACCCAATAACAGGTGAGTTCATAAGACCTCCAAAAATAGCTGCAATCCTGAAACCCTGCAAGCAAATATCTTGGGGTTTTGGTTTCCACCCAAAAACTAACCAATACAAGGTAATGAGAATACATATCTCTAAACATGATCATCATATGGTCGTTGAAATGCACACAGTTGGAACATCGACATGGATAAATATTGAGGTAGATTATCCCAAGCATTTAATAAAATTGTTTGATTATTCTACTTATTTAAATGGGGCACTTCATTGGATTGGTATGGATGTTGATGGAAATATTTCGATATGGGCTTTCAATTTTGACACGGAGAGGTTCCAATCCTTTCCTATGGCGCCAAATGATCAATATCCAAACTTCGCCTTATTTGAATTCAGAGGTTCTCTTTGCTTGATTTATTGTAATGAACTGCTGGCCAAAACATGGATGATGGAAAGATATGGAGTTGGAGAATCTTGGGTTCCAATTTTGACCACATCTCAATTACATGGTTGCTTAACCTACCATGATAGTGAAAATCAAGAGTTTAGAATTTTTGCGAGTCCTTGGTATGATCCCAAGGTTCATGGTTACAATGTTGAAATAATTAGCCATGTTCCTACTCTTATCCCACTGAAGGATATTATCATTGGAGATAATGTGGAGGTGCAGAATATTTACTCACGGCATAATTTAAATTGAGTTATACTGTTTGTTAGATGTAGAAATTTTTTGTTTAATTTTGATATTTTTTTATTAATAACAAATTTATACTTAACTGTTTTGGATTCACACTATAATGCTCACATCTTATTTGGTTGCTTAATTATTGTCTCTAACTATTTAGTAATGTTTGCAAAACTGTTACTAACATTCTTTTTTAAATTAGTATAATTTGAAATATAATTTAAAATTTAATTTATAATTCCTGTTTTAATTTTATTGGTTTAATCATCTTTGACGAAATAAAATTTTAAATTTTGAATGTTAAAAAATAAATAAATAATTTATTTGGGTATATATATATATATATTTACATTTTTTTATTAAATACTTAATTATTAGAATAATCAAAATTGTTTACAATAATATAAAAAAAATTATGATGAAATGCAACATACGTGTTTATGTATAAAATACTTATTTAGAGACTCATTTTTAATATATTTATAATATGATTGTATAATTATATGTTGACTACTGTCGTTATAAAATTAAATAAAATATAAAAATACTAAGTGTGCATTAAAATTAAATTAATAAAGAATGAGGTAGAAGAAGTTAAGAATAAGAGGATCATTCGTAGATCAAGAACTAGGCATCAATCTATATAGCTAGATACATATTATTGTAATAATAACATTTGCATTATACTAAGTCAAAATAATTAAAGAAAAATAAGGAAGATGTATCTTGATAATTGAGTACCAGTATAGCAATAATAGTGGTGCTAATAAGAGATGGCTTAGAGTCATTTTTTTAATAATCTTGATGTAGAAAAGAAAGAAAAAAAGGTTGTTTGTTGTTTATGCCATGACATCTAATCCAATAAAAATGTTAAAACTATTTTTTATAATGATGTTTATTTATTTTCACTTTAAAAATGACTTATAAAAAAAAGTAATGATTTAAAAGAAATAATAATGTTTTTAAGATAAAAATAAAATTTTTATAACATGTAAAAGTTAAATTTTATAATTACTATTTAATAATAAAAAAATATTTTTATATAAAGACAATCATATAATCTTAATTAAAATATTCACTTTATTTTATATGCTACTGTATATTGTAGCATGCATCACACAATGTAACTTCCTATGTTAGAGAAGATGCTCCTTACTTAGTCTCACTTGACACATGGAGAGGCATTTAATTACATGAAGGTTGAATTTAATGTGATCGGCAATGACAAAATAATTTGTAAAAAAGAATTCTTAATATAAACCAACAAGGGTGAGATATAATAGCAATGAGAAGGTCTAATGTGGCAATTATAGCATAATTTGTCTAATAATGAATATTCTTAGGGACTAATTAGTTTTATAAATAATTTTGGAAACTAATTTATTTAATAATGAATATTTTAGAGGACTAAATTAATTATAAATTCTCAAGATTAATTTATCTCTTTTGTAACGTGACACTTAATGTTTGACGTGATAATTTAACATAACACAGACATAGAATAATGGCTGATTTTTTTGGTTATAGAGGGGGTGTAGGTGCTTTACAGGGATATGGAAGATGGGGTTCTACACCGTTATGTGGGATAACTTTTTTATTAGAATTGGTGTGGAGAAATCAGACCCTTCGAATTCTTTGTTTTCAAAATTTATATGCAAATCAGATGGTCCGTTTTATTTGGAGAGGATACTCACATAATGAAAACCGGACTCTGCGATTTCTCATTGAATAAATCGGATGGTCCGTTTTGTTCGTTGGAGAAGTAGGTTATAGTAGTCGCATGATTCGAGTTGTGCAAGATTTTGGTTTTTTTTTTAATTCACAATAAATGAAATCGGACCATCTGTTTTTATTATTATATATTATTTTTGAATTAGGGTTCACAACTCGGTTGGTCCGAGTTCTATATATATATATAGTTGTGAAGGTTCCCGAACCATAGATAGCCGAGCAGATCTTGTTCATCTTCTTCGACTTCTTTTCTTCTTTCTTAGGGTGTGGGGTCTGTATTGTTGGGTTGAAAAAAAATAGTTGCTGGTAAAGTTTTTGTTTTTGTTTTAGTGAGTGATAGGAATGGATGATAGAGTCTTTTTGAAAGTGTATTATTTTGGTCAGATTTTGTTGCAGACGCCTGATGGAGTAAAATTTGTTTGTGAAGATCCGTTAGATGTTGTTATTCCCTTCACAATTTCATTTGAAGAGCTTAAAGGCATGATTTATGAGAAGATAGATTCCGAGATGTCTAGAAAAATATCATGTATTTTGTACAGATATCTTGTACCAGTATTTGGTGGATTCGTTCAATTTCAGACAAATATATAACGGACGAAGCGAGCATGCAAGAGATGTTTTCGATGTATATTGAAAGTCGTGCTCAAATCTCGTTCATCGAGTTGTACATCGAATTCGAACAATCTGAGGCCGACCGAAATATTTTACGGGAAGACTACAATAGTGACACTGAGGAAGAATTCGAAAGCAATTACGAAGTTGTTGGTCTAGACAGAGATGAAGAACAAGGTAACGACACTATGGCTCCGAATGTGGCAGACGTGGCAAATGCACTCACGAAAGAGGTGCCTTTTGAAGAGCCATCTTTCATGCGTGTTTTGGATTTGGAAGCCATGCATGCTCCAGAATTTTCAGGCTATATGAGTACAGGTACTCAATCTATTATTTGGAAAAAAGTTTATTTAGTCAAGTTTAAGATAAAAATATGTTGAGATAAATAGTATTTTGCCAAGTGGAGTGGAGTATGCAGTTGACCTCCGTCGTCAAAGATGTGACTGCGGTGAGTTCCAAGTGGACCGGATTCCTTGCCGGTATGTGTTTGCATGTTGTGCAAATCAATGCCTAGATTGGCAGGTGTATGTGCATGACGTCTTTAAGATGGACCAGGTTAGACGTGTTTATCGAGCTAGATTTAGGCCACTAGGGAATCCTACTACGTGGCCTTCTTATAATGGTCCTCGATTCGTACCGAACCCGTACCTAAGACGCATTTCTAAAGGTCGGCCCAGGAACTATATCCGGATCAACACGGTCAGCAGAATATGCAACCCACACAAACTGACAACAGTAAAGCAAGCAACTAATTAAATTCCAAATAAGTAAATCACTAGACCTAACCCACATACAATGTCAATGCAAACACACCTGACCTTCCTGAAGTTCATCCAAGGCCTTCCTAAAATGAGCAAGCTTAAAAAATCTATAGACTCGGTCTCCACGCTCCCAGTTTTGCCACCTAATATGACGCATGGCGTTAACACAATTGGTTTCTAAACATGAAGATACTAGGTAAATGTAAGATAGTCTAACCTGTTTGCAAGCGGAAAACTGCGAGGTTCCTTAGGAACCGGTGCTAGATATGGTAGGCGCATCCATGCCCAACACAGTAGAAGTGTCAGCGGACCATCTATTTCCTTACAATCAAAACGTGATGCTCTGCATAAACTCCTGTACAGGTGTGCTAGGCATGCTGATCCCCAACTGTACTGTCCAATACTAGCAAAATCATTGAGCAGAGGCAGATACTTCCAATGGACAGATGCCCCAACCTTGTCTCCAAACAAGATCGTACTGATCAACAACATGATGTGAACCTTAACGTACACCTGTATACTGTTCTCATCAGTCAACTGTAACCTTTCTTTTAAATCCCGTAGCTACGTCAGTTTTATGCCGCTTCCTCGACAATCCAACTTTCTCAGTAAGACCCTAAATTGGTGCAGACACTCTGCCTCTAAGCCGTCAAAACTGCTCAAAGTCATCCCTGTCACTGGAAGACCATCAGTCGAAAGACCAAATATCATAGCCACATCTTTCAGTGTCACCGCACATTCACCAACCGAAAGGTGAAAGGTATGTGTATCCGGGTGCCACCTTTCCACTAAAGCATTTATCAGCGCTTTCTGACATTGCACCACTCCAATCTGGGTGACATGGTAAAACCCGGTTAATCGTAAATGCTTTTCCGCTCTCTCATTATACCGATTCGGAGGGACAGTGTGATCACAGGTCAACATCCGTGAACCCTACAAAAGCATAGCAAAATCACGATTCAAATTACACAACTATCATACATAAATATAAAAAATCTAATTATACTTATATTGAATCCGATTTACTAAGTACTAACATTTTTATCTTTAATTTTAACATATTTCTGTCTATTAAAAGGCTACCAATAAAGAAGTAATTACTACAAAAAAATGGAAATATATTATACTGAAAAAATATAAACAACTCCTTCTTAATACTAATCTATTATACTGAAAAAAATTCTAAAAAATAATTACTTACATTGAAACACACATGTAACTATTATTTAAACATATAACCATAAATTTTTACAATTAATTATAACAATTAACTATTTTACTCTAATTTCAAATAAAATTACAAAAATTTATAAAGACCTCATCATTCTTAATACTGATCTATTCATATTCGAAAAAAAATTCTAAACAAAAATTAATTATGTTTAAATCCACTAATCTAACTATTATTTACATACATATTCCTCTATTTTTAAATTTAATTAGAACAGTTATCAACTAAACAACAATCAACTATTAGACATATATATTTTTCTAACTATTATTAAAGTATATATTACTAACTTTCTACAATAATTAACTAACCGGGAACTACTACTACTAATTCTTCTAATACATTACAACCAAAAAATTTCGAAATTTTTTTTTTAACTATCCATTATATTACAAACATAGAAGCAAGAACCAAGTTTAAACATTTATTTTTAAATTTTTGTGAATAAAACTATACACTAACTCACATATATATCTTTCAGTTTAACTCCTAACAATCATAATTATAATTAAATTTCTAAACATAACAAATATAATTCTAAAATATAAAAAAAAATTAACAAATAAACTTACATAATCAGAATAGCCGATATATTTTACAATGTGAAATTCTGGACGATCAACATTTCTAGATTTTGATTTCTTTAACATTTGAGTTTTTTTGAGTTCAAAGAGATGAGCAGAAATGGTTGAGAGAGAAAAAAGATAAAGGCTTCGAAGCTGGCTGAGGAGGAAAGGAAAAGTGAAATTCTTGATACGCATGCAATAGAGGGGGATGGTTATGTTAAATGGGCACCGTACTGGGGAGCACCTGGCCAACGACACGTGGGTGGGATTGGCAACAAATCGGACGGTCCGCTTTGGCAGTAGGAACTCACACGGTCCGAGTTGCGTCTTTCCAGTTGCATGGTCCGACTTCTATTTTCCCTAACACGACCCCAATGTCAAGCACCCCTCCTCCCCATATCAGCGTCTAGCACCAGTTGTGCCTCCATATTAAAATTCAAAAGCGTAGAATAGTTTCATTATAAATTGACAGAATAAAATAGACCGTTAAAAATCAATACGATTTACGAAATTAAATGTTAGAAACTAATAAATTAATTTATTTTAGTTGAAAATTAAAGTATTTAGTCTAAATTTTTTTAAAAATTAAAATGAATAAATACTCAAAAATAAAATAACAACCCGAATATTTTATCTTTTGCTTATCAACTAGAAACCCGTTAAGTGTTTTGGATAACCACATTAATTGCTTTGTGAATTTCTCTAGATTCGTATATTATTGACTCATTGAGTCCAATTACCTAACTATTTTACACAAATTAAATCTGTGACAAGATATGGATCTCTAAGCCCATTCCCGCCCTTAATTAGGCATGAACAATGAGAAGTCTCACAATATCAATATCAAACCAACCGCATACACACACTTTATCATATTCCCTAGCTTCTAGTATTTTCAAGTTGACATTCTCTGTCTTCCCCCTTCATACAGTTTGCTAATATGATGTGTAAGAATCCCTCCTCTTTTGGATAAAGTAAGCTTTCTTGGATATTATATATATTCAAGAATTATCCCATCCCTCCCTAAAGTTAATGTGATCACTCATCAGATCAATGCTACACAAGAGATAATAAAAACCAATGCATCAATAGCAATAATATATAGTAGAAGTAATTTTAATATACATTATAAAAAAAATTTAATACGTAATTAGATAATAACAAATCAATAAAAATTATTATTTTTTATATTAATAATTGATAATACAAATAATTATAAAAATAGATATAATTAATAAATATATAAAATATTTTATACTGTCGTTACTCAAATTATAGTTTTGAGAATTAGATCGAATCAATTGGTTTAATCGAATTAATTAAAAATCAATTATTAAATTAATTCTGTCTAAGTAAAAAAATAATTGGCAACAAATAAATCAAAGAACAAAAAAATTTGATTAGTATATATAAGTTAATTAATGAAATTTGTATTTTTTAGTAGTTAACCGATTTAAAATAATAAAATACAATTTTTTTTAAAGCAAATTATATATTTTACATAAAAATATATTATTTTATTATGATCGATTTGATTTTAATTAAATTTTTAAATTTTTGAACTCTAACTTTATTAATTTAATGACGGATTTGTTTATCAATTTAATGATGATCCCTTTTTCAGAACCTTGGTAAAATTAAGCTCTACATAATATGAGTGATTAATTATAGTGTCGTTACATTCACACTCCCCAGTTTCTAAATTTGAAGAATCTTTTTTCCCTTCCCATAACTAAAGGGAAAAATACTCATATCCAAGAATGTCGGATCTAACAACTATTTATGGATTCCGATTCCATGAATCTGATGCAGGGACCAAATATAGATGAGAAAGTAAGAAAAAGTGGAATGGAAAATAAAATAGATAAACTCACTCTTGATGAGTAGTCTTATCTGATCTTCAATTCCTCCACATCACCTTCTTTCTCTTGAAGCCAAGCTAGCAAATAGCTTCATCATGTTCAGAAACAAATGCATAACACTTGAAGACTTTGTTCAATATAACTGGAATCTAAATTATTATTAGCTCCATAATCATTTGCCCTTTAGTTTATGCTTTTTGGGCAGCCCCATACTTTTTTTATTTTGCATTATGCTCTTTTAATTTAGAAGTATAGGCTGTATTTGTAATAACCTTAGAGGATGAAATATGTCATAATTTAATAAAATTATTGCTATGGTGTTTAAAAGATTATGTGTAATTTATTAAAAAAATTAATATTTAATTTCAAAAATATAAAAATAAATATTTTTAAATATTTAAAATTTATTATAAAAAATAAATTAGATAAAATTTAGACTTCAAAAAATAAGTACTGTAGAATTCAAAGTTCAATAATATCTTGGGTTTATCTTTCTTTGGTAGTTATATATCGTTAGTTAGTCGGTTACCTTATGAATACTCGTGCAGATGACACGTATACCATTCTTGTCCTCTGACCTTTCATTTCGTTAATTAATTAATAATTAATAATATATACTAATTGTAATCTCTAAAGTCTAATGCCGATATTTGATTCCATAATTAGTTTAACATATTTAATCGACAGTACATGGCATTGATTTTGTGCCACCTGCCTCTAAGAAGTTTTGCTTATTTAATAATATTATTCTAATTCTGTTGATATATATAATATAAGAAAGTTCTATATATTGATATTTTTATTAAAATTTAGTTAATATTTAATTATTAAAAAATATATAATTTTATATTATTAAAAATATTAATAATAATTAATTAATAATTACAAATTACAAAATATACTGAAATCTTCTAATACTACCGATATAATATATATATTTGATGCCGAAAGAGTAGTCTCTTTGGACAAATAAATTAATACACATCGTTTTTATTCCAAGGTTTGATTGCATGTACGGCCATCTATCTATCCCAAGATAGATTTAAAATTGAATTATTATCACTAACATAGTTAGATGCTAAAATGCAACTTGTTCATATAGAATTTGCAGTGTCACCATCGACCAAATGATCACTTAGCAGCATTATTTGATTTATTTCCCTATTCTTATCCAACCAACTATCTGATCTGAAGCAACTTTTTTTTCTCTATAATTTATTAATATATGTATGTATGTGTTTCTCTTTCCTATATATCCATTTAACTACACAAACAAAATTAATAAAATAAAATAAAATATAATGCAATAATAACCCACAAGCATGCATATGAGTATATGACCAACAACCACTATAAATAAGAGGTGAATGAAATCTCAAAAATCCACCAGCACCAAATAAACATACACTTAAGAACAACACATACATCTTGGTTGTAAATGGATAGAGTGAGGGATTTGGCATCAAAGAAGGCAGCAGTAATATTCACAAAGAGTTCATGTTGCATGTGCCATAGCATAAAGCAACTGTTCTATGAGCTAGGAGCAAGCCCAGCAGTGCATGAGATTGATAAGGATTCATATGGAAGGGAAATGGAATGGGCCTTGAGGACTTTGGGTTGTAACCCTTCAGTTCCAGCAGTTTTCATTGGTGGAAACTTTGTTGGTTCATCAAAGGATGTAATATCCCTCCATGTTGATGGAACACTCAAACAAATGCTCATGGATGCTAAGGCCATATGGTTCTAGCCACCTACCTACCTATCATCATCATCAAAATTAAACAAATTAAGCTCCTATTATATATACACCAAAAGTGGTGTTATTAAAGGAGCTTTTTGCTTTTTACTTCTTTTTTTTTTTCTTCTTTCTAGCAGACAATTATCTGGGGCACCCTTTTTCTTTTTCTTGTGTGTGTGTCCTGTTTGTTTGATCACTTGTATGAAAATCAAACTTGTCTGTATAAAAAAGAATGTCTTTTGTTTTAATTTGGTACCCTTTTTTGTTTTCCTTAGTTTAATAAGTACATAGTTCTTTGTGTATGTCTACCAGGGTTATGAATCATGATCATCAATTCATCATCAACATATGATGTTAATGCAAATGTTACACCCAATATAATGTTGCTCTAAAGATACTAAACAATAATACACTCACCACTCCATATACCATATTGGCATATTGCTATCAACTTTGGTAAGAATAAAGTACCTAGATAGGGAGAGTATCACTCTCAGGTATCATCCATCTAGTAGTAGATCAGCAGTGGTATTTGTAATTATATATATTTTAGATCTGTTTATAATTATATAATATAATTTTTATCATTAAATGAAATATAAAATTCAAATTCATATTTATTTAGCACCGGTTTAAAAAATTTTAAAAGTAACCTTTTTGAGTTTTTGACTTATGAAAATAGTAATATTAATGTTTGGTGCAAATTTCAAAATCAAATTGCAGCTTTCTAAGAAACTATTTAGGAGCTTATAGAGAAATAAAAAAAAATGACTTCTCTCGTAATACTATTATTTTTTATCACATTTCTATAAAATAAGTACTTTTAGAACTAGAAATTCAAATACAAAATAACTTATTTATAAGTTACTTTTAATATAATCATTTATTATTTAAGTTATTTTTTTAAAAATAATTTAATTAAATTGTTTATCCAAATTTGACTTTAATAGTCTAAAAAGTCAAACTCATTATTGTTGTAAATAAATAGTGAATTTGATAAAGAGTTTTTTTTCTCTCTTTTAATTTGTAATTAATTTGTGTTGTATATTTAAATCAGTTATGTGTATAAAATATATAACATATAATAAAAAAATAAATTAAATAATATATATTTATATACAAATACAAAACGACTAATTTAATAGTTAATTTTTGACTTGAACATAACATATTTGTTTGACAATATAGAATCCTAAAGTTGTTAAATAGAAATACCATTTTTGTCAGTAACAAGGAATAAAATGGAGCCATAACAAGTGTGTGACTATAAACAATGCATGACTTTTATTATTCCAAGTGTGTGAAAGATATAAGTAGGGGTTGATTCGTAACCGCTAAATTATTTGGGCACCCGGTGCAAGCTATGGGATAAAAAGCATGCCACTAAGCTTTGCTATGTATAAGCCATGTTATATAATTCAAACTTCATATATAGCTAGGAATGCTTAATTACCTTCATAAGCATGAGTGTGTGAGAGAGAGAGAGATTATTCTACATCTAGAACTTTATGTCTCATTTTTATTATTATTATTATTATTCCTTCATATCCGACAAACTATGCCTGTATATATAAAATTATATAATCCAAAGTTACTATTTCTAAAATAATTTATCTGCATGAGCACTACGTGAAGTGCAATTGTCAAGCATGCATATTTATTAAGTTACTACAAAAATTTTAAAGAAAAGCTAAGTGAGAAAATAAAAGATAGCATGAAAATATTTTATATGTGTCAAATTAATGAATTTTTTATCTTATAAATTTTTTATTATTTTTTATTTTTTTCAATATGGACTAACTTCATACACTTTTTACATACATACCCCTATATATAGGTATAGTATACGTATACTAATTCCATGTATGTGTATGATAAAAAGCTGGTTTGAGTAGTGAGAGAGAATCATACAAGTTGGGTGGGTGGAACATGAAGAATGAAGAATCTCACAGCCACCGAAAGCCAACTCATCCCTTCTGCACAAGGATTCAAAGCTCTTATTGATTATATATGCATCAGAATCGGGTTTAAATTGACCATCCCTATTAATAATAAGCATTTCCAACATTATTCTATTTACATTATGCAAATTCATAAAATTAAATTAAATCATGATGCCAAATTGCATATTATATATCTTTATTCACTCCAGGATATCGTTTTCATTTCATTCGTCCATGCTGAATAAAAATAATCTTATACTATATGGTTGGTGTCATGCATATATAGCCAGAGACTACTATGCAGTATGTATATATATATATATAATTATTGAAGGCATATGCGTGTTAATATGTCTTCCCAACTTGCTCAAAACCGAATAGGGATCATTCATCATCATCATCACTAATTAGTTGGGTATCTATAAAGCAAAACCTCTTTTCAGTGTTTGTGTATGTGCCATTGCTCTTATTGCATCAAAGAAAGTGATGGTTCTTATTATAAACTTGTCCCTATAAATAGTCTAGTACATACACCATCTCATTTCAAATAACCTCATCAACCTTCATATATATACATTAAAAAAGAAATTCTATATATATATTTCCAAATTTCCTCCTTTATCAGCCCAGGACAAACCATTGGATCGAATTCAAACTCAGGATTGAATTCGGTCTAATGGTTTGGGAGTTCTAAATAAGTCTAAGGTAATCTAAATTCTAAACTCTAAACACTTATATATATATATAAGGATTTTCTTTTTCTTCTTGTATAACATTATGTTTTGTTTTTTTCTTCTGGAACAGAGTTTTGTACATACATAGTAGTTGATCATCAAGATTTGAAGATGGAGAAGGTGACAAGGTTGGCATCTGAGAAAGGGGTGGTGATCTTCACAAAAAGCTCATGCTGTTTGTGCTATGCAGTGAACATTCTGTTCCAAGAAATAGGGGTGAGTCCAGTGGTTCATGAGATTGATCAAGACCCTGATGGAAGGGAAATGGAGAAGGCTCTAATGAGGCTAGGTTGCAATGCACCTGTGCCTGCAGTCTTCATTGGAGGGAAGCTAATGGGGTCCACCAATGAAATCATGTCCATGCACCTAAGTGGTTCACTCACTCAACTCCTCAAGCCATACCAAACTTCATTATCTTGAAACAAATGGAAAATTCATGAATGAACTAGTCCTCATCAGTCATAATAAACTGGCTTGAACTTACTTAATTAGTAGCAGTAGTAGTAGTATTAATTAGTCTCTCTCTCTCTCTCTCTATGTAGTGTTTTTAATGTATGAAAGTTGTGCTCTCTAGCATTTGATTATTATAGCTATCATGTATCATGTAATCTGATAAATATTATAATTATTCTTAATGAAGTTTGATTTATCCAAAATGCTACAACTTCCCATTTTATTTGTTCACTCTTTCTTCAATCTCTTAGGAGCATATATAACTATGACAAAAGACTAATTAAAAGAATGCAAATCCTTCTCAATGTTCATGCATATGCTATAGCCTCATATGCAGAAACAGGATGAGAAAAAGTGTAATGTAAAATAGAAAAGCATTTCAAGCTTTGACAATTGTTTCAAAGAGAGAATAGAATAGAATAGCATAGTGACTGATCAGGCTACATAATAATAATAATAATAATAATTAACAATGATATAATAATAAGAAATATTGTTCTGGCATTAACTTTTTGTATCTGATAGCTAGCTTTGTCCACACATTTAAAAGCTTACAGGGAAATTCTCACCTTTTTGTGGTGTGGTCTTGCAGATTCTTCAACTTTATCCCTCATAAAGAATAGCATTACATTCCTTACCCCCCTCCCTTTTTTTTTTTAGTTATCATGCATTTGGTTTTATTCTCTTTTTTGCCTTTTTCGTTTTTTCCACTAGCATCAGTCAATATCGAATTCTGGGGAAAGCATTATCTCTGTTCTATGAACTAGTGCTGTAAAAACTAATCCACCATTTTTCCACAAAATTCCTTTCATAATGCTAGTTTATTTATATATTTATGCACATACACACACAAGATTATCTAGTTAAAACATGACATGAAGCACCAAACAATGGCTAATTAATATATATATTTAAGTGAATATTATACACGATACTTTTTTATTGTAAAAATATTTATTGATTTTTTATACCAATATATACATACAACAAAAAAAAATGAAACTTTATCTCATTAGTTGGGATCGATTATATAAATTAAATGATATTATTGTATTTTATCAATATGTATCATTTTACAGTGAAATAATTTAAATTTAAATTTTTTTGTTATAGTCTTTTTTAATTTTTACCACTAGTGTACTTTCAATCTGATATGTTATTTTAATCAAATGCTATGCTTAATTTTTTATTCACATATTCAAATTCTTTGAGACAAGATTTTATAATCTTTTTAATAATAATGCTATTCATTTTATGAAATTCTATGATAGATATTAAATTTAAAAATATATCAAGTATTGTAAATATTTTAATAATTTTAATTATTAATATCAATTATAAAATATATACAAAATTAAAATTAATGGTTAAAACAACTAACATACTTAAAAATATAGAACTCTTCAAATGTTTTCTCTAATTTTTGTTTTTTCTCCTATTTTTGAGTGGTCAATATTATAGACATAATAAATGAAAGAGTGATATGTCAAAAATTATTTTAAATATAAAAATAGAGATAGTATTTTAGTTGAATATTGATATTTAAAGTGTATTACAGTATTGTGAAAATTATTTAACATGTTCCCAATACGTGTTGCAACACACCCCTCACGTGTTGGCCAAAATAGTGCCACGTGTTCAACACGCTCCTTACGTATTGGCCAAGATATTGCCACGTGTCTAACATGCTTTTACGTGTTGACTTTTCACCTACCCGTAATTACACCAAATAATCTCATTTTTAACAAAAACACCAATATTTTTTTATATAAAAAAAAATTAGTCATAATATGCTAAATATTTCTTATTTTCACTTGGCTTGTGTGTCATAAATAAAGCATACTTTTCCCAACAGTATGGGAAATAGCTGTCAGAATAGTAGCTAAAAAGTAATGGTCTATTTTTTTCTCAGGAGTTAGCTCAGTGAGTATAAGAATCAAGGCTATAAGAGTCAGTTACTGTCACTGGCAGATGAATGACTTGTTAGTGAGTGAGAGACAAGTAAAGACTAGTAAGAGTGGGGTGTGGATGTGTGATATTCTTCTATCTTTGAAGGCATATGCTTTTGCAGATTGCAACTTTCTGGGTCCATGCGTGAGATATTGATTACTGGTCCAACCCCTCCTCCTTTTATTATTGTTTAGAATTTAGTATCTTTGATGTTATATAGCACAATATTTCATTTCTGTGGGCTTAAAACAACTGGAATATGTTGGAAATTATTTCCTTATGTTACTTTATGTGGACAAAATAAAAAGGAATTGCTTAATAATAGACAATAGTCTAAAATTTTTCCCTTGAAAGCAGATCACCTAATGAAGATTTTATATGCCATGCTCTATTTGGATGTTGAGATTAGGCAACAAAATCTATTCTATTATATAAAAATCGGATGTCTGCACTTAATGATGGAGCTGACGTGGCATACTCCGGAGAGTATTTCCCGATTTAATTATTTTAACTCATTCAATACAATTTATTACCATAACTTAATTATATCAGCTAATTGATTTGATTAGATATTTAAATATTAATATAATTTATTATAATATATATTACTTAATTAATTTTACTACATTAATTGTAATTTGTTATATTAGTTAATTAATTTATTCATTTATAAAGTCTGAAATAAAATAAATAATTTATTGTTTATTCTAATTGAATTCATTAAATTTAATTATACATTATATATGAATTAATAATAATTTGTAAATCACTCTAATTTATAATATTCAATAAAATAATTTATAAATCACTTTATATTATATATATATATATATATATATATATTAATAAAATATTATATATGTCTTAATGTGTTAATTAAATATTATATATGCACAGAAAAATAAATACAAAGATGATTTATACAATATTGATAATATTATATTAGCACGGTGATTTTTTTGTTTTGATATCATATAGTATTGATAATGATAATATTATTATATAATATTATATAAACTTTCCAATATTAGTATAGAAAATTGAAAAATTATTTCTTATGACTATTACTCTTAGTGGAATAGTGTGTCCCTTATATAATATTGATAATTGTTGCTTAATTTAAAGTAATGGTATGTCGGTATCTTAAATTTATTTTTCAATAATAATGATCTAAATAGATAAATATAATTGAATTGAATGATTATATAAAATATTTTATATTATTATTATACTAAAATTAAATTTATTTTTCGGTACATAATTTTATAGGTAAATTTTATACAAGATTAAGTTATTTTTTATTTTTTATTTGTTTTATCTATGTTACTTTATTTAATTTTAAGTAGCGTCATATTTACAATTACCGCCATTATGATATTTTATAAAATATGAAAATCAATTTTTTTATAATTTAAATATCAATGTTTGAGTTAATTTTAATTTAACTTTTTTAAATTAACATTATCTTTCATTTAGATCTTAATTAGTTTAAAATACAAAAATACTAATCTATCATTTTCTCTTTAAATAATAATAACTTTAATTTATTTATTGTCTTTTTTTCTTTTATATTTTGTTTGGCAAATATAATATATGGATTAGGATGGAGTTAAAAAATACTCAATATGATGCATGTTTGGCACTGATAAAAATTCATATGAAATAGAAGAGAAGAAAACAGAAAGCTAAAAAATATTGAGTTAAATGGTGTAAACAGATTCATTGAAATCAAGTGTCTGTGTGTTTTCATCTCTCATCTCATTTTTCAAAGTTTAAACATATTTTGAATGTACGAATTTTAACTATATTTGTTTTTTTCCTCTCCAATAAATACTACCATCTCTTCCTATTTTTGCTATAGACTTGTCTTTTATTTAAAAAACACAAAAAAATGTAAAAAAAAAATTAAATAAATTAAATCTGTTATTATATATTTTCAAAAATTAAATGCTCTTTTAATTAAATATCTATGTAATTCCTATCTATATATAAATTGTATTTTAATATATTGAGTGGTAAATATAAAAAAATATATATAATAGATAAGTTAAAATAACAAATAATGAGATATCTATCAATTCTATCTATTCTATCTATCTATTCTATTATATAAAAATTGAATTTTCGCACTTAATGATAAAGTTGACATGGCATGCTTCTTAGAATGTTTCCTAATTTATTTCTTTTAACTCATAAAATACAATTCATTACGGTGGATTAATTATATCAACTAATTGATTTGATTAGATATTTAAGTATCGCACAATTTAATATTATTATTATGTATATCAATTAATTGAATATAATTATTAGATATAGTTAGGATTAATTAGATCAATTAGCATTATTTAACATATCTGAATATTTATTATAGGATATTACGTCTTTATTATTTCAATTCTCTTAACACCTATAAATACCCTTCAATATTGTATCGTTCTACACAACTTGAATACACACACTTTTTCTCTACTGCTTTCTCTTACCCTTTTTAATAACAATAAATACAATTTAATTTAGTTAGAAGTTCATTACTTTATAGTCTTCTATAAAATAATCTTTTTATCACTTTGGATATTTTAACTCTTTCTTCTTTTTTCTTTTTGTCTTTACATGTAATTTTGTTGTGCGTTAACTTTGTTTATTTAATGATGAAATATACTCATGTTAATTTTATCCTATAATAGTTTAATTTTTTTCTATGTATTTTGATTTGTATAGTTACTATTGATCTTACTGTTTTCGATCTTGCTGTTTTCATTTTCTTGAATTGTTCTTTATTTTTTTATGACTTGATAATTTAAAAAAAAAAGCAAAAAAAAGAAAAAAAAGATGGCAAAAAACGAAGGTTAAAAGCCTAAAATAGCAACATTATTTCTCAGCATTATTATTATGAATATGAACTTTATTATTTCTTTTCTAACATTCTTTAATAGAAGCTTCGTTTCTTTTTCTTAATTATTATTAATACTTTTATTCTTTTCTTCTCTAATTATAAATCTTCTTATAATAATTTTTAATAAGATATTTTTTGTCTAATAAATTTTTTCTCTATTTTTTGTCAAAAATAATTTATATTAGGAAAAAAAGATACAAATTAAATTTTAAAATTCAAATTTAAATAAGATGGTGTAACGGATAACTATTGAATCCATTTGGTCGATTTAAACACTTTGTATTATCGTCATTGAAAATTTCAAATACTATTATAAAATTCTAGATATTTTTATTTTATTGTTCTTAAATTATATATTACACCATATTTTGAAGAGTTTCATCTTTTTTAAAATAAGTGTGACATTATATACTTTTTTGGATACAATAAATGAATAATAAAGTTAAAGTGAGTAACAAAATTGATTATATAATAAGATAAAACTTTTTAGAATTTCTAGCACAATTAACAAATTTTTAGTTTTAAAATAAATATTTACTCTATTTTTTATCTTTTATTTGATTTTTTATAATTCTTTCTTGATTTTTTTAATTAATTGTCATTGTAATAATTCAACATAAATTTGTGTTTTGTAGAAAAAAATTATCAACATTAAAATATAGAAGACTTAACTAAAAAATTTAAAAAATGTTGATTAATCACAAAATAAAAAATTATGAATTGTGCTTTAATTATGTTGTAAAATATAAATTAAGACTATTTAAAATTAGTTTTTTTACCATTAATGTTAACTTCAATCATAATAAGATAAAAAGTAAAGATTGTATATAATAATTTAATTTTATTATTTATACTACCAAAATTATTTTTTAACGAAATATATCCTATTTATTTTTATTCATTGATGATCTTTAATTGTCTATTTTTAATGAAAATTTAAATTGATTAAATTATTTTTTTCAATTAGTAATATAATTATTGTGACATTTATTTTGTTCAGTAAAATTTTTTAATTTATTTAATCTGATTAATCATCTCTTTCTTATTTTATGCTAATTTAACTAATTAAAATTAATAAATTTCAGTTATTTTAATTCTTACAATTTTTTATTATAATAATATATTTCAATTAATGTATTAAAGTAATTTTAATATTTATATGTCATTAATAATAATAATCTCATTTTAAAGTGATATTTTATTCCTAATATATATATATATATATATATATATATATATATATATATATATATATATATATATATATATATGTGTGTGTGTGTGTGTGTTTTATGCTAATTTAACTAATTAAAATTAATAAATTTCAGTTATTTTAATTCTTGCAATTTTTTATTATAATAATATATTTCAATTAATGTATTAATGTAATTTTAATATTTATATGTCATTAATAATAATAATCTCAATTTAAAGTGATATTTTATTCCTAATATTAATTAATTTTATTAAAAGATTAAGATTATGATAGATTATTATTATTTTATTATTTTTTATTTTTTGATATTAATTCAGATGTTTAGCTTCTTTTTATTATTATTTTTTATTCTTTTATTCTATGTGTTTATTCCCATAAATCTTGCTAAATTAAATAAGGGACTGTATATCTTCTTTTTATTCTTCTTTTATATTAACATAAAATTTATTAAATTATTTCTCTTTCGTCTAATAATTTCGTTTCTCTTCTATTTATATTTCTTTCCTTCAATATTTTATTGATTTTTATTTTTCTAAATTTTATTTTAATTTATGTATTTATTCTTACTATACCTAATTTTTTTTTATTTGTGTAATATACATTCTTATATATGTTATAGAAATATAATTTGATTCCATTAACTTGCCAAGTTTTTTTTTGAAAAATTTAAAGCTAAAGCACAAAAATATATTTATAGATATTTTACTTTAATTTTTAACTAAAAATATAATACTTTTTGTCATATTTGTTGAAATTCTAAGTTAAACATATATTTTCAATTTTTTGAATCTAAAAATAATATTCTATCAATGTTAGAATTATTTAGATGGATAAGTAATAGTGAATATAGAATTATTTAGGATGGATAGAACTATAAGTACATCTTTTTATTGAAAATACGAATTTGAAAATGTTATATTCAATTCTCATAGTCAACCTCTCATTTAACCATTGTATTTTCAAAAGATTTTTGAAAAAATGAAATAGTTTTAGGTGTATAATTTTTGAAAAAAATTAATTAATTTAAGATATTTATTATCGTTGATTAAAAAAGTAAATTGAAATGACAATTTAATATTTCTATACTCTTAAAATATTATTTATTTTTCTAGCATTCTTTGTTATCCAATGATTACATTAATATAATTTAATTCAATAAAATTATTTATTATCATTTAATTGAATAAAATTTCTATTTTAGCTGAAAATTTTAGGATTTCTCAACTTCAAGATCAATCACGTTAAATCATTAAAAAATATAACTAAGAGCGCGAAAGCGTCTCTTCATTCGAGAGTATGATTGAGATCAGAGAGCTTGCCTCTTGTGGTTCTTTGATCTTCGTCAACCAAAATCTTCTGTATTTCTGATAGGGCTGAATCACAATTTTATGCGAGAAAAGAGCTACGAAGGCGAGTTTGATGTGTTGGAGACCAAAATCCTGAAATCATTATTTATATTTAAGTGTGACACTCATTAAACCCTAAAACTCAAATAAAATAGTATCTATGATTTTAATCTCATTTATCCAAATCAAAAGTAATAATGACTTATTTAATTAAACATTTATGACAATAAATGAGATCACCGTTATATACGTCATTTAATGTGAAATTACTTAATTTGCGATTATAATTAATTTATGTATTGTCCATAAATATATTAAGAAATAATAATTTTCTAACAATTTTCTATTTGGGTTATAAATATATATTTTTCTGAGATAATCACCTCTTATAAATTTTACACGCAAATCTGAACATTATTTTTGCTATTACTTTAATAATATGATCTATCTCATATATTAGTTATGAAATTATCGAAACTTTTATCACATTAGTGTCACAACAAAACCACGATGATCCCATATTAAAATACTCAACCACATAGATCAAATTTGGATGAGAAAATTCATAAATTACATGCAAAAATGATCTCATGCATGTCTATTTTTAACTTGAATAAAAATTCTATTTTATTCGGTGACAGACTCAGATGAAATTGCAGCGGCAACGTCCACTCTCATAGCGACGGCAACAAAGTGATGAATCTGTAGAAAAAGAAGATAAGAACTTAACAGACTCACAATGAGAGAGAGAGAGAGAGAGAGAGAGAGAGAGAGAGAGAGAGAGAGAGAGAGAGAGAAAGAGAGAGAGAGAGAGGAAAATTTACCTAGAGAAAAGGGACTCGACAGGAGAAAGGTGGCGACGGGCTCAACAGTGATGGTAACGAGATGAGCAGCGATGAAGACATGAGCGGTAAATAGTGATGGACCCAGAAAAATTTAGTAATTGGAGCAAAAATATAATAAAATTTAGGTATAGATTTTTTTTTTTACTTCCCACAATACTCAACAAGTTAAGGACTAATCCGTCATGAATTTGAATTCCATTTAAGAATCTACAATTTGCCAGCAACGAGTTGCTATACATACGAGACGGAATTCGAACCCTCAATACTTACTTAAGCGGACGACTAAGTTGATCACTTGACCAATCTAAATTGGTTTAGATATATTCAAAATTTAAAATTAGAACTATCTAATACATATTAATAAGAACTAGAAATATATACACAATCATTATTATAATATTTAAAATAATAAAAATATAATTTCATACACATAGTATAACATTTAAAATAACAAAAAAATATTCATAAGGACTTTTTTTATTTTTAACATGACTAAATATTATTTTTTATATATATTTTTAAATAATTATTTTACTTTTTATTATCTCATATTTAATTGTCAAATCTACTTATTATAACTTTTATAGTATAAATAAATTTTTTAACCAAAATAATTACAATATATTAATATATAGATAATATATTTTTTTATCTTAAACAATTTTTAAAAAATCACTAATAATTTAAGTTATATTTAATTAGAAAAATAAGTTTAAATTTAATTATTAATTAATTACTAATATATTAAAATTAATTATTACTATTTTTTGAGTTTATTTATTTATTTTTCATACTAAATCAAGTTTAACAATATAATTATTATGTGTTAAGTTGAACAAAATATTTTTAACATAAAATACAAAAAAACTATTTATATTTTATTTTGAGACAAATATAATATAATAAGTGATATATATGTATATAAGTATTAATTTTTTTAAAAAAATTTTGTGGGGGGCAAATGCCCCCTCTGTATTAAACGTGGGTCCGTCCCTGGCTGTGAAGGAAGATGGGAGTTATGAAGTGGTAGGCGGCGATAGACGAGAGCTATGCGATTTTTTGTGAAGAAGTCGAGAAGAAGAAGATTTTGGGTGAGAATGACTGAGTTTATCTTGTATGGCTATAGAGTATAGACTAAAGTTATGAACCACTGAATCTGTGATGTGAGGCAAATCCTAATTCCAAAAAAGTGTTTATATGTATATATCCGAGGCGGGTACACCTTAAACCCGACCATGTCCTGTCCTGAGCAAAATCTGCCCCGACTCGGGTAAGTTATTACCCTCTCCATCCGAGTATGAATGGGTTGAGTATTAGCGTATTCGGAAACTCCTGCCAAGTCTAACCATGTATCGATACTTCATTTATTAAGGGTTTATCGCTAGCCATTGGATTGCTATATACACAAGGCAAGATTCTAACTTCTCATAGTTGTTTAAACGGACGAGTGAGATGATCACTTAACAAACTCAAATTGATTAAAACAAATACTAATTATTTTTAATATTTTAATATTAAAAATTCTGAGAATTTGATTTTAAATATAACTTTGTAAAATATTTATAATAATAATTACTATATATATTATTTAATTTTTTAATAAATTTTTTTATATAACTTTATGTATTATCCCGTATAAGGTATGGGACATACACTAGTTATTATGTAAAACGCAAAATTGTAATTTAGTCAACAAAGTTTTATAACATAATTTATTTCGGATGCTATCATAATATCATTTAACTAATAAAAAAAATTAATTTGATATATAGTTATATATTTCAAAGACCAAATTGTTACGCACATAATTATTTTAAAACTATTTTAATTTGACGAGACTAGTTAGTAGTAATAAAGGCAAAATTGTCTTTTGTCCTTAACATATATATTTAAGTGAGTTTTAATTTTATTTTGGTTGCATCAATTCATATCTTCATGATATCTTTTAACTCAATAAATCAAGAACTAATCAAAGTTTATTTATTGATATAATGAGTATGTATATAATATATTTAGAACATATAAAAACCACATATCTATACCAATATATAAAGTTAATATTAGAATTTGGTGTTCAATTTTTGTAGACACTATTTATCTTTAAATAATTCATTTTACAAACCAAATTTACGGATAAAATGATAAGAGTACATTTTTATTTTTTAATTAAAAAAATTATTAATCCATAAAAGTGTTAAATAATTATTGTAATTATGAGAAAACTAAAAAACTGCTCCATTTACAAACATCTATTACTGGTCTTTTTTCTACATCTTACTGTCTTTTGGTTCTGACATGCATTTATTAAGAAAGGGAGAATTTAACAAATCAATAATTATATTGTTACCGGAGCACAAATACAAGTCATTTTGCTAGAAGGCGTACAAATCATCACGAGATGATTTGACAAGAGAGTTGATACAACTTTTATGCCAAACATAGGTATTTATATTTTGCTTTTTGAAAAATATAGGGATAGAAACACGATAATAGAATTAGTCCAAATAATAGACCCTATGATAATATAAGTGGTTGATATTTTATATTCACGGTTTATTTTATTTTTGAGTACTAATTTTAAATTCAAAAGACAAGTACTCTAAAGTTTTTAATTATAACTGATCAAGCACTACTGCTCAATATCTCAACAAATTTCTTATATGAACGAGTTTCAAACAATATATAAAGACAATTACTACAATTTGATGTCCAACTTTTAAAAAAATTATCTGTCTTCAAACAATTCATTTCACAAAATAAATTTAAGAGATAATATAGTAACAATAATTTTGTTAAATATTTTATCTTTATCATATAATATATAATATTTATTCAAAGAATTTTTTGTAATGAATAAATTTAAAGATATATTATAGCGCACTACTATTATATAAAATGCCTAATAAAAAACAAGGTTATAAATTTCATAATAAATAATTAAAATAAATAATTAACAAATAATTTTTTTTTAAAATAGACAATACATTCATAATACTAATAATAGTAATTATAATAAAGTTAAATGTTTTATATTTTATATTTTTTAATTAAAAATAACATTTCAATATAATTTTTTTTAATATTATAAAAAATTTATGACATAATAATTGATAATGAATAAAAAATATTTATATTTTTTATGTAGCTATACGAGTTATATTTAATTTATTTAAAAATAAAAGAGATTATATTCTGTCATTTCAAGTTATGTGTAAAAAAAATTTTATTTATTTACTTATAAATATATTCTATATTTTTTAAAATTTATCAATATTTTTCTTGTTACCTCATTTAATACGTATTATTAAAGCCTATGTTTATTAAAGTCGATTAATATTTTTATTTACATATTAATATGTATTAATTTAGAGCCTATGTTTATTAAAGTCGATTAATATTTTTATTTACATATTAATATGTATTATGTTACGGCCTGGCCCAAAAAACGCACGGGCCGGTCCGACCCGATCTCTACCCGACCCGGTCACGTGCCCTCCAATCGACCCGGACACGCGCCCTGTACGGCTCACACGCGGCTGACAACGTCCTCGGAAATATGGGCCTGTCCTCGTCTTGGGGCCCACTACTGACATGTATATAAGGAGAAGATTGGCTCTTCCCCCGAGGTACGTCACCTTCCACATCACTTCCCCTGCTTGTACGATTTCTGACTTAGGCGTCGGAGTGTCTTTGCAGGTGGCACCCCCCCTCGTCCATTCACCAGCTCAAGTGCTCGCCAGCTCGGCTAGTCCGCTACAAGTGCGACCCAAGTTAAGGCGTCCTCACCTATCCATCCTTTCACTTGTATACCCGACCTGTCCGGAATCCGACCACCGAACATTGGCGCCGTCTGTGGGGACTCCTTTGCCTGAATGGAAGTCGGGCCAGGTCCCGGCGATCGAGCTCGAGCAGCCGGAGCGGAAGGGGCAGCCTCCGTCGCCTCGCAAAGGGGAGGCCGGAGATCCCCCCAACGACACACAACAACCCGACCATTCGGAGGAACGGGCGGCGATAGCGCCATAATAATGCAGGAGCTACGCCACAGAGTCCAGAATCTAGAACGACAGCTAGCCGACCGGGAGAGGGATGGATGGTCTACCGATCCGAGCTACACCCCATCCCCCGGGGGCGAGGAAGAAGAGAGCTCTCACCGAAGCCGCTCACGGCGTATATCTGCATCCCGGATGGAAGCAGAGGGCACACAAGAGGAATCACCCATTCCGAGAAGACGAAACGACACAGTCATCTACTCTCGTGGCAGACGAACTCGCCGAACGGCGAGAGGTCGTGAGGACGAAGAAGGGAGATCCGAGAGAACACGACAACCTGTGATAATGGGTGTCACGCCGTTCCACCGATCTATCCTTGAGGTCCGGTTGCCGAAACACTTCGACAAACCAACGGACATGAGGTATGACGGAACCCAAGATCCTCTAGAACATCTCACGGCCTTTGAGGCCAGGATGAACCTAGAGGGAGTAGGCGACGAGGTAAGGTGCCGCGCCTTCCCGGTAACCTTAGCAGGACCAGCGATCAGATGGTTTAATGGCCTCCCTCAAGGTTCCATCTATACCTTCTCAGATATTAGCCGCGCGTTTCTGGCTCAATTTACAACGCGAATAGCAAAGGCCAAGCACCCTATCAACCTCCTCGGGGTAACCCAGAGACAGGGAGAGCCGACCAGGAGGTACTTAGATCGGTTCAACGACGAATGCTTGGAAATCGACGGCCTGACCGACTCGGTGGCCAGTCTCTGCCTGACGAACGGCCTCCTCAACGAGAACTTCCGGAAACACCTTACCACGAAGCCGGTTTGGACGATGCATGAAATCCAAACGGTGGCCAAAGAGTACATAAACGACGAGGAAGTCAGCCGGGTCGTGGCAGCCAATAAGCGGCAGTCCGGTTACGGCCAGACCCGGCAGTCCGGTGGCGACGGGGAGAGAGCAAAAGAAAAGGTTAGGGAGGAGGCATCGAACAAAGCTCCTAGGCCGTTCCCTCGAGTCGGAAAGTTCACTAACTACACTCCACTCACCCTCCCCATTGTGGAAGTCTATCAACAAATAGCTGAGAAAGGAATTCTTCCGAAGCCCCGACCACTCAAGGACCGCACAGGAGGAAACAAGAACCTTTATTGTGACTACCATAAGGGATATGGCCATCAAACACAGGACTGTTTCGACCTAAAGGATGCATTGGAACAGGCGATAAGGGAAGGGAAGCTAGCAGCGTTCTCCCATCTCATCAGGGAGCCGAGAAGGCGCTATCGCGATCAGGATGAGGAAGGCAAGACACGCTCGATCAAACGGCGACAGGAGCCCGAAGACAGAGACCACGGCCTAACGGTGATAAACGTGGTAACGGCAAAAAACGCTGCACCAAAGTCCCGATCGGCACACAAGAAAGACGCCAGGGTTCTGGCGATCTCATCCACACCGGTGCAGAATACCAAAAAACCTCCGTCCATCTCTTTCGGCCCAGAAGATCAATGGTTCAGCGACGCCCCGGAAAACCCTCCCATGGTCATAACGGCCAGAGTGGGAACCGGCCTCGTCAAGCGGATCCTTGTCGACACCGGGGCTGATTCAAACATCATGTTCCGCAACGTGTTCGACGCACTGGGGCTGAAGGATGCCGACCTGACGACCCACCAGCACGGGGTTATCGGGTTAGGCGACCACTTCATCAAACCAGACGGGGTCATTTCCCTGCCGATCTCGGTAGGCCAGAAGCAAGGCCGAAGATCGGCGATGGCCGAATTCGTGATCCTCCGAGACTCCACAGCCTACAACATCATCTTGGGAAGAAAAACAATCAATGATTTTGAAGCCATAATCAACACCAAGCTGCTAGTTATGAAGTTTGTCGCCGATGATGGATCCATAGGGACCATAAGAGGAGACCTCGAGACGGCGGTCGCTTGTGACAACGCCAGCCTTTCCCTCAGAAAGAAGTCCAAGGAAGCATCTGGCGTATTCCTGGCCGACCTTGATGCCAGAGTAGAGGACAACCCGAGGCCGGAACCAGAAGGGGACCTGGAGAAATTTAGCATCGGCGACGAAGGGGAAAAGTTCACATTCGTTAACAAGAACCTCCCGCATGAGTTGAAGGAGCCTTTGATTGAAATGATAAGGGCCAACAAGGACCTCTTCGCATGGACGCCAGCCGACATGCCGGGCATTGATCCACAAATCATTTCACATCACTTAGCCGTCAAGCCAGACGCACGCCCAGTGGCTCAGCGAAGGAGAAAGATGTCGGCGGAAAGAGCGGAGGAGGTAGCCAAGCAAACGGCCGGCCTCCTAGAAGCAGGCTTCATACGGGAAGTAGACTACTCGACGTGGCTCTCAAATGTGGTATTAGTGAAAAAACACAATGGCAGGTGGAGAATGTGCGTGGACTACTCTGACCTTAACAAAGCATGCCCCAAAGATTGCTTCCCACTCCCCAACATAGATGCACTCGTCGACGCTGCGGCGGGGTACCGGTATCTGAGTTTCATGGATGCCTACTCTGGTTACAATCAGATACCGATGCACCGACCAGACGAGGACAAAACGGCGTTCATAACGCCAGGAGGAACGTTCTGCTATAAGGTAATGCCATTTGGCTTAAAAAATGCAGGGGCAACGTATCAAAGGCTGATGAACAGGATATTCCACAACCTCATAGGAAAAACGGTCGAAGTTTACGTGGACGACATCCTGGCAAAGACAATACGACCTGATGACCTCCTAAACGACCTGGCAAACGTATTTGCGTCCCTCCGTCAACATGGCATGAGGCTGAACCCCCTCAAGTGCGCCTTCGCCATGGAAGCCGGCAAGTTCCTGGGATTCATGATAACTCAAAGAGGGGTAGAGGCTAACCCGGAGAAGTGCCAGGCAATACTTCAGATGAAGAGCCCGGGATGTATCAAGGACGTCCAGAGGTTGGCAGGAAGGTTGACATCACTCTCTCGGTTTCTCGGAGCCTCAGCGGCAAAGGCCCTGCCGTTTTTTAACCTCATGAAGAAAGGGATGGCGTTCGAATGGACACCAGCGTGCGAAGAAGCCTTTCGACACTTCAAGGAAATCTTGGCGGCACCCCCCGTTCTCGGGAAGCCAAGAGGAGGGGAACCACTATACCTGTATCTCGCCATAACAAGCGAAGCCCTAGCCGCAGTGCTAGTACGGGAGGACGGGAAGACCCAACAGCCAGTCTACTTCATAAGCAGGGCTCTGCAAGGAGCAGAATTAAGATACAGCAAGTTGGAAAAGCTAGCCTTAGCGCTCCTAACCTCCTCGAGAAGGTTGAAGCAATACTTCCAGAGTCACCAAGTGGTCGTCAGGACAGACCAAGGGATTAGGCAAGTTCTCCAAAAGCCCGACCTGGCGGGAAGAATGATGACTTGGTCCATCGAACTCTCTCAATATGACATACGATACGAGCCCCGGCAAGCCATCAAGGCGCAGGCCATGGCGGATTTTTTAGTTGAAGTAGCAGGAGATCCAGGCGAAGACATAGGCACACGGTGGAAGCTCCATGTGGACGGAGCCTCCAACCAGACCTACGGAGGAGCCGGGATCATCCTAGAAAGTCCAAACGGGGTCGTATACGAACAGTCGGTCAGATTCGAGTTTCCCATCTCGAACAATCAAGCAGAATACGAAGCCCTCATTGAAGGCTTAACCCTAGCAACAGAGGTCGGCGCAAAAAGGCTGGAAGTATGCAGCGATTCCCAAGTCGTCACTTCCCAAGTGAACGGCAGCTACCAAGCCAAGGACCCCTTGTTGCAGAAGTACTTGGAAAAGGTCAAAAGCTTGAGCCAAAAGTTCGACGAGGTCACGATCCAGCATGTACCCAGGGAAAGGAACACACGAGCAGACCTTCTATCAAAATTAGCCAGCACGAAGCCAGGGGAGGGAAACCGGTCTCTCATCCAAGGCATGACAAGGGAACCCGCGATCACACTACACATAACGACCCTAAGTCCTTCATGGCTAGACCCCATCACCAACTACTTAGAACACGGCCAAGTCCCTGGCGACGAAAAGGATGCGGTGAAGTTAAGGAGGGAAGCGGCCAAATACGCCGTCATCCAAGGACAGCTGTTCAGAAAGGGGCTCAGCCAACCCCTACTGAAGTGCCTACACCCCGACCAAACGGACTACGTCCTCAGGGAAGTCCACGAGGGCTGCTGTGGGCACCACATCGGAGGGAAAGCCCTAGCGAGGAAGTTGATCCGAGCTGGGTACTACTGGCCGACGATGATGGCAGATTCCAAAGAGTTTGTCAAAAAATGCATAAAGTGCCAACAGAACGCCAATTTTGCCAAAGCACCGGCAAACGAGTTAAGCTTGCTGACGACTTCTCGGCCGTTCGCTCAATGGGGAGTCGACCTCTTAGGGCCCTTCCCTGTCGGCCCTGGGCAGGTCAAATATCTCATAGTGGCAATCGATTACTATACCAAGTGGATAGAAGCCGAACCATTGGCTAGCATATCCTCAGCCAATTGCAGAAAATTCATGTGGAGGCAGGTGATAACACGGTTCGGGATACCAGAAGTCGTCATCTCGGACAACGGCACACAATTTACTGACAAAAAGTTCACGGGATTTCTCAACGGCCTAGGAATAAGGCAAAAGTTCTCTTCGGTAGAACACCCTCGGACGAATGGACAAGTGGAGTCCGCCAACAAGGTTATCCTTTCAGGGCTAAAGAGGAGGTTGGACAACAAAAAGGGTGCTTGGGCCGACGAACTGGCATCAGTTCTCTGGTCTTACCGAACGACCGAGCAGTCCTCCACCAAAGAAACTCCTTTCCGGTTAACGTACGGGGTGGACGCGGTGATACCCGTAGAAATCGGAGAACCAAGCCCACGACTTCTTTTGAAAGGAGTGGAGGAAGCCGTAGAAAAGGACCTGATAGAAGAAGCCCGAGAAATGGCCCACTTGACAGAAACGGCGCTAAAACAAAGAGTGGCACTCCGCTACAACACCAAAGTACTCAAGAGGGAATTCGAGCCAAACGACCTCGTCCTGAGGCGAAATGATATCGGCCTGCCGACCCCCGGAGAAGGCAAGCTGGCGGCCAACTGGGAAGGCCCATTTAGAGTCAAGAAAGTGATGGGAAAAGGAGCATACAAACTAGAAAGACTCGACGGCAAGGAAGTCCCGAGAACTTGGAATGCGGACAACCTTAGAAGATTCTACTCCTAGAAGACGGAGCGACCTGCCGACTAATCTAGCTAAGTAGTTAATTCGTCATTTGAACTTCATAGTAACTTTCAAGTCTTTTATGTGGATACCGAATAAGATACACTTGTACAAATTCTCCGTTCTATCTTACCTCCGTTTTTCAGATAAATCATCTTGTCATGACTAGCAACGACACCCAACCCGGGACTGATCACCCCGGGAGGTCATCAACTACCGTTGTAACAAGCAACTACACAAGAGCCCACGGGCCGCCGATATAAACAACTATAAACCAAAAACGGTTACTAAAAACGACAACAAAATCGGACAAGTAAGAAAAACTTCATTACGACAACACGAGCAAACGACCAAAGAGTCATTGTTCACAAGCCAATATTAAAACGGCAAAGATTAAACTGTTCGTAAGCCAAAACGGCTAAAAACAACTGTCTACAAGCCAAAACAAAACGGCTAAACAAAAACGATGGAACAAAGAGTTCATTTCTTCAGAACATCAACAACCTGGCCATCCTTAATAATCTTAAAAACGCCAATTGCCGACGTGTCGAACTCGGGGGCAACAATTTTGATTTGGGCCTTCAGGGCTTCCTCGGTGCCCAAAATCGCGCCTTTACCCTGTTTAACGACGTCTTTGTACTTGGCCTTCCATGTTGCCAGTTCGGCCTCCACGGCCCGCTTCCCCTCCTCGACTTCGGCCGTACGCTTCTGCGCCTCGCCGACCTGTTTCTCCAGAGCCATCTCACGCTCGACCAGATGTTCAATCGTTGCGTCCGACTCTTTCTGTTTCTTCTCGGCAGCTGTTAACTTTTGTTCGGCGGAGGCAGCTTTCTGCTCAGCGGCGGTAGCCTTCTTCTCGGCGGCGTCCAACTTCTCCGAAGATTGAGTCAACTGCTGCCGGAGAGTTTCCACTTCACTTTTCAATTCATTGTTGGCCTTCCCAGCGGAGGCCAACTTCCGACGAAGAGACTCCATCCCGGACAACTCGAACTCGGCCTTCCGAGCAATAACCGCACCGCGCAGAAGAGTGCGGTACATCCACCTCGCCTGCCCGGCAAGGGATGACTCATGGAAATGTTCCTCCGTACCAGGGATCAGCTGGGTGTCTATAAATTTTGAGGCGTCGAAATTCCTTTCCATAACGGTAAGGACACCCTCGGGACTAGACGACGCCGTGGATGTCTTTTTTCTCTTTCTCTTCAGGTTAGAGACCTCCACCACCTCCTCCTCATCATCCGATTTAGGCACCGAACCCCCAATCCCGGCAACCTCACGGATAGGGGAAACACGGACCGCCTTGCCACCTTCAACCGAGGCGCCCTGAGCCGAGGTCTCGATCTCGTCGGTTGCGGCCCTCTGTTCGGGAACATCCTGGCCCTCCGGGGGAGCATTAGGCCCCTCGGAGACAGGCTGCTCGTCACCTTCCTCGTCGTCGCCGCCGGCAAGAAAGGTTTGAAACAGATCGGTAAGGCCCGTCACCGACACAGACATATCCACTGCAAGAAACCAAAGAAGGTCGGTTAGTCGTCACACAATATCAATAAAGGGAAAAAGATAAAGCGTAAAGTAAAGATCTTCTCACAAATATAATTACGACCGCAGTCCCGATCACCCATGAGGAGGTGGGGATTTACTGGGTTCTTCCCAAAAACCGCGTTTAGCACCTCGGCAATCTGCTGATCTTCTGCCGACATGTTTTTGTAAACTACCTTAATAAAACTATTGGCTCCTGCCCCGAAGCTCCAATAAGTCGGGATGAGCCGTACCCCCTCCAGAGACAACCAAAAGGGGTGGCGACCTTTGGCCGGACGGACTTTAAAATACTTGTCCTTAAACCCATGGTAAGAATCTTCGAACAAGCCGAAGATCTTCCGACCCTGAGCAGCCCGGAAGGACATGAACCCTTTCCTATGTTTCCCCTGCTTGGAAGGGTTTGTGAGGGTGAAGAAGAAGAGGAAGACATCTACGGACACCGGCAGGTCGAGATATTCACAAACCATCTCGAAACAGCGGATCGAAGCCCAACTGTTCGGATGCAACTGCGACGGTGACACGGAAATTCGGTTTAAGAGCGCCATTTGAAAGGCGGAGAACGGAATGCGAACTCCGACTTGAGTGAACATGGCCTTGTAGAACCAAATCCAGTCGGCAACCCGGCTGGGTTGGAAGTTGATTTCATACAACCGCTCGTGAGCAGCCGGGACGAAGGCGTCATAATTGGCCTCCTCGTCAGTCCCGCCACACAAATACCCGGCTTGTCGGAACTCGGTGAGCTCCTCCTCGCTCATTTGGTTGGGTGAATCCCTCACATCTGAGACGACCCAAGCATACTGGTCGTAAGCCGCAGGGTTAACGGATGCTCGGGAGACCGTGCGGGCCATACCTACATGGGGGTACCATCCAGTTAGTCTAAGAGATCGGTCGCTCAGGCCGAAAACAAACACCACCCCCCACGATTTCCCGACTAAAGGCAAACAAGACTAAGTCTAAAGGAACGAGAAAAAGCCTACCCTAGAATGGTACTTTCCCCCCTAACACGTCTACTCGCAACTAAGGCTACGCAGTAATATCAAAAGAACCAAGCAACAAACATACCGAAAATAATGCCTAAAAAGAGGGATGATTCGAAAATTACCTAAGTTGATGGAGAAAAGGATGATTGCGAGTCTGAAAAAGTGCAAGGAACACGAACGGAGGCACCACAGCAACGCCTTGGAATCTTGTAGCAAGGAGGAAGAAAGGAAGAATAGGGAGTGTGAGAAAAGTGTAGAAATGTCAAAACCGATCGTTTAAAAACTACCTCCAGAGCGCGAAACACCTGGGGGCAGAATGGGCTTTTCAAAAGGGGTTTTTCACCCCATTATGAGCATTTAATGCTCGGCGCGGGAAACGAAGCGATGAAAACGGTTGCTTTGAGCAACCAAGAGACGCGCGTTGGAGGCACACCCCTCCCGCGAACAGCCGACCAGTCGAAATACGAGGATGACACGCCATTGGTAGCTCCTACGACTACCATTGGCGCGTGGAGGCACTGTTACGGCCTGGCCCAAAAAACGCACGGGCCGGTCCGACCCGATCTCTACCCGACCCGGTCACGTGCCCTCCAATCGACCCGGACACGCGCCCTGTACGGCTCACACGCGGCTGACAACGTCCTCGGAAATATGGGCCTGTCCTCGTCTTGGGGCCCACTACTGACATGTATATAAGGAGAAGATTGGCTCTTCCCCCGAGGTACGTCACCTTCCACATCACTTCCCCTGCTTGTACGATTTCTGACTTAGGCGTCGGAGTGTCTTTGCAGGTGGCACCCCCCCTCGTCCATTCACCAGCTCAAGTGCTCGCCAGCTCGGCTAGTCCGCTACAAGTGCGACCCAAGTTAAGGCGTCCTCACCTATCCATCCTTTCACTTGTATACCCGACCTGTCCGGAATCCGACCACCGAACATATTAATTTAGAATGACTTTAAAGGGCGCAACATATGATAATTGTTGATATGAACGAAGTACAAGTAGTTGTTGAAAATAATGGGAGTGGCAAGAATGAATGAAAAAATAATGAAATATTAGACAATAGTTTAATGAATTTTGGATGCGTGGAGAGTAAGTAATAGATACCATGGGATATTATAAAAGGTTTAAATACAAGAGTTGTAGGAAACTATGAGCATGTCGGTGCACTCGTTAACATAAATTAACATGCCAACAAATACAACATGAAGCGAAACAGTAAGAAATAGCAGGCGAAAAAGTTTTAATGTATAGCATATATGATGATAAAGACAACCGTTTATAGTGGACTTTAGATGAGTGGAGAGCAAATAACAGATATTATCAGACATATAAAAAAAGTTGACACAAGAGTTATATGAGTAGGTAGGTACATGAAATCAACGTCCCAACAAATACAATATGAAACGAAACAGTCAAAAAGTACTCAGTAGATGAAAAAGTTTTAATGTGTAGCATATATGATAATAGATACTGTTATTGTACCTCATGTAGTATATTATTGGTGTCAATAGGTTCTATGTGTTACTTTAATTTGAGTTATATTATTGAAATGTATAATTATATTTGATATTTTATTGATAATAGATGTTACATATTTTTTATGATAAATAGTTTAATAAATCATATGATATTTGTTTTTGCCTCCTTTCCTGATTCGAATTGTATGAACAATCTAAAAAACAGTGAGGTGCAGCAGTTGGTTAAAAAAGTGATAATAAAAAATATGAATAGATTATCTTTATAAAAGTATAAGAGGGGCTCAAAAAATATGACACATATATGTTATTATGTATTTTTTTCGCTTTCCAATTTCTTCTGTCTTATTTTAATCCTATTAACATAATCCGAAACTAATTTTGCAGATACTTATTTCACTAACAATACAAAAAAGTTTATGTATAATCCTTGGCAAAAAATTATTAATTTTGTCTTCTATAATATTATTTGTCTAGCATATGATACTAATTATTTGATTGGCATATGAATAACGCAGTCTACACTTATCAATAATTTGTTAAAATATTAATAGATTAATTTTCTAAACTATTAATTAGTTGAGTATTGTAGGTGACATCCAAATACATACAAATTTGTTTATAATTAAATTAAATAAATAAATTATATTTCAAAAAAAATTAATTAATTTAATATTGTTTGTTTAATATATGGCACAAATTATTTGATTGGCTTATAAAGGACTCAAAAAAATCTGCACCTATTAATGATAGAATAAAAAGTCTCACGCATATTTTATTAGTTTTTTTTTTATTTTTTAATTTATTTTATATTGGATAATATTATTTTTTACTGATTATTAGATTAATATATAATATTAAAAATGTGGTAAGATAAGAACATTTGTTGAATTTATTTTTTAACTAATTTGACAATCTAATAAAATAAAATCATTTTATTTTATTAGTTTTTTAATTTATTTTATTGTATTTTTCTTTTACTTTAAAAATTTTAGGGTCTAAAGATCTCAATTTAAATAATTTTAATCATGTGATCAAAAAGTGATTCGAAAAATAGGTTTGAATTTGGGTAATTTATTGAATGTAACAAAAATAAACATCTTGAAATACAATAAAAAGAACTATTAATTCAACATTTATCAATAAATAATTATCAAAAGAAAATATTGCATAAATAATAGAAATAATTTAATAATATATAGATTAATTTAGACCATCAAAAGAAAGTGAAATAAATAACAAAAGTAAATATATAATTTTGTTAAAAAAATAACTAATATCATTTAACTTTAATTTTTACCTTTCTAAAAAAATATGAATTTTTAAGCATTAGATAATTTAAAATACTTATTGTAGAAAAAAATATAATTATATAAAAAGTTAAAAATAGTATGACCCACAAAAACTATTTAATAACAAAATTGAGTTTGGTCAAAATTGTAAAAGAAAATGAGAAAAAATTGAATTTTTTTAAGTAACCACAAGGAATCACCATTATCAACTTATTAACTTTGAGTAATATCATGTGAGAATTAAGAAGTAAAACAAAATGATGAATTTAAAAGTTTTCTATTTCTCTTAATTAAAGTAATGTTTCACTTTAAATAACTATTTTTTATAAATAGTATTTATATGACAAACAAAATAGTAAGAAGATTCATATTAGATTATATATGAAAACTAATGTCATTCTTATTATAGTATAATCACATTATTTTAAAATATACAAAATAAAATAATAAAATATAATTTAATTAATGTGTACAAAAAAACAAATATGAAACTTATATAGTGGTAATCCAATATGAAAAGTAACTATGTATTATATTAAAATGCAACTAAAATTAACCAACTTGGGTTGATCGAGTGATCAGTTTACTCGTCCGCTTGAATAAGTGTCGGGGGTTGATCGAGTGGTCAATTTACTCGTCCGCTTGAGTAAGTGTCGGGGGTTCGAATAACGCCTTGTGTATGCAGCAACCCGTTGACAGGAAAAAAAAGCCAACTAAAATTTATAATTATTAGTTACAAAACTTATAATGAAGTACTATTATTTGTTACATTAATTAAAAATAAATATTTTGATATTAATTTTTAGAATTATTCACAAGAAATTTTGATCATTTGAACAAAAATTTTGAATGATTTATATAATAAATTTTTTTTAATAAATTAATAAGATGACTTATCAAGCAAATTAAGAAAATAATTATAGTTTTTAATACATTTAGATATTTAAGAGAGACAAAAAAAATTATTTTATCAAAATTTCAATAACATATAAAAGTAGTCATCATAATAGATGGTTATAATAATAATACTGGGTGATAATTAATTATGATAGAGTGAAGAGAAGTCGAAAAGAGAATAAAAAGAAAAAGAAGAAAACAAGAAATGAGAAGAGAATAAGGTAATATAATAGTCGCAATGAGACAATACTAGATATGTGTATAAAGAATAATAGTAAGAGAAAATAATAGTATGTGACATAGGGAGCGAATATAATAAAAATATAAATTAATAATTTAAAAAAACAATGAAATTAAATATAATTTAAGAAATTGAATATAAAATTTAAAAAAATAAAATATTTTTTATTTATTAAAAATATGTATGAAGATAAAGACAGCATTGTATAAAAAAATTATTTCTACTTCAAATTAAATATTGTTGAAAAAATAAATAAATAAATTTAATGATATTTATAAATAATTAAATTATAAATAATGTTTGTAGATTTTTATTTTTATTTTTAAATTTATATATTCCTAATTTTTAATTATTTAACAATTTATAAATAAAAATAAAATTATAAAAATTATTCTCTTCGAAACAATAAAAAAACGGTTAAACAAGTACGATCTGCCAGTATACATGAATGCAAATAACATATTGGTAATTATAAGAGCTTGAAAATTTTCTTACAAACAATATTTAAAGTGTGATTTTTGGGCAAATAATTTGTTTCTTCAAATAACACCTTAATATAAGGACTACTCATTATTCTTGATAAAGTAACATGTAGTTATCCATGAATAAATCTAAGAAAAGGTATAAGATACCAATATATTATCTGTCAACTTATTGCTAATAAGAATTAATTATTATATTTTAAATACATGTATAAAAAGATATGTCCAGAAAATACATCTACAAAAATACTTATATTAGACACATTCATAAAAAAGATATTTTTATTAGACATTTTCATTAAATACAGTCATAAACAAGAGTTGGCAGAAGTTAGCAGAAATATTATTGATAACGTAACGAGATTATAAATCTAATTATACATCATATTTTATATTTTAGTATTTGTATACAAATTTTTAAGAGAATTTAAATCAAAATTAAATTTTTATAATGATCAATTAAATAAACTTAAATCAAAATCTAATTATAGTTACCACTTATTTTAAGATATGATGTTTTTAAATAAAATTATAGGTACTACAATAATTGTTATTGCTAACCAAAATTTTATTATTCAAAAGATTCAAAGGCTTTTCATATGTACAATTCTATTGTAAAATTATCAATTGAATATCTCTTAAATTAACAAAAATCATCTATTATTTTTTAACCAAAGAATTAAAACTGAAATTGTAGCATTGTGTAATAATATCCTTTAAATTATATATTTAATAAATAAAAAAGACTTATTATTTATAGGTATATCTTAAGTTATAAATCCTTAAATTTCTATCTAAACTATATTAATTATATTTAATATTTTAATATTTTTTATAAATATCGATCAGTGATGCAAATTCTCTTTCTTTTAATATCTTTTATAGAAACACTACAAGAAAGTACTGGAATAGAGAACGATTTTAGCGACCAAAAAAATCGGTTGCTAATAGTGACTGATTTAGCGATTGATACAGAATTTTTAGAATCAAATCAATATTCGTCGCTAAATCGGTCGCTAAATTACATTTAGCGACCGATTTTAGAGACCAATAAATTTAGTCGCTAATCGCAACTGAATTAGCGACCGATAAGTTTTAGCTATAACAAAAATAAAATCGGTCACTAAAATCGGTCGCTATTTTTTTATTTAGCAATCGATTTAGCAACCAAAACAGAAATAATGTCTTTGGAACGGTTTGTCACAAAAGCGGTCGCTATTTTTTATTTTAGTGACCGATTTTGCAACTGATAGTGAAATAAGGTAGACTACTGTTTGGTCGCTAATTCAGTCGCTAAATTAATGGTCGCTAAATCAGTTGCTAATTGTTAATTTAGCGATTGATTTTAGCGACTAACATAATCAGTCACTAATAGCCACCGAATTAGCGACCGACTAGTTTTATACAACTAGAATATAAACGGTTGCTAAAATCGGTCGCTATGTTTTAATTTAGTGACCGAATTAACAACCAAAACAAAAGAAGAAATGTCCTTAGAACTCTTGGTCACGAAATCGGTCGCTATTTTTTAATTTAGCGAACGATTTTGCAACCGATTTATAGGTAAGTAGAATAACGTGGTTGGTTACTAATTAGTCGCTAAGGTTATGGTCACTAAATTGATTACTAATTTTAAAAATTAGCGACCGATTTTATAAATTAATCAGTTACAAAAGCAGTCGCTAAGTTAAAAAAAATTACCTAAATTACCCAACCTAACCCTAAGCCACCCATACCATTCTCGTCTCCTCCAATTTTCTGCACGCATTGACGTCTCCTCCAACCTAACTGTCGGCGTTGTCTTCTTCGGTCGTCAGCGCCATCTCCGGTCGTCTTTTTCGTTTGCATTGAGGCCAGCTCACGGAAGAAGAAGCAAATCAAATATGTTTCAAAGAGGTAAATAAAAACGCTCTTTTTCTCAAATCAGATCTGTTTTCAGGTTTTGTTTTGTTCTCTGTTTTTGATTTTTTCGTTCTCTGATCTAATCCTACAACCCTTCCAAGAGAAAGAAATTGAGTGCTCCACACACTCTCACTATAAGAAACATTGTAATTATTAAAGTCAAAAATCGACAGCTAGATTTAATGTCGATATTTTTTGACAGTTTTTCGTCGATACAATAAAAAAATAATTAAAAAACATAAATATTAAAATCGATAACAAAGTCATCTATTTTTTTGACGACTTTATCTTATCATCGTAGTGTCAACCGTAAAGAAGGACGAAATTATTTTATCTTTAAAATCGACAGTCTATTTTAATATTTATAATATCGACGTACAATGTCATACATGTACCCAAATTGGAGCCACTTACTATTTCCTCTTCTCAAGCTAAACTTTTTGGAATGCTTTCTGAAGCTTATGTGTATTTCGTCAGAGCTCAGATTGAGAAGGCATTGGGAAGGTGAGTTTCTACTTTCTTCAACTTCAACATGAAAATTAAATGAATGGTGTTAGATTTATTATATAAAATCCACGGTCACGATGTTGATTTATTTTTTAACAAAAATCAACCAGGGTCGATTTTTATCAACAACAAATTACCCTACTCCTATAGTCACAAAAAAAAAAAGTCACCAAAAAATTACCCCACTCATATTAACTCGTTCCCCCGTCGCCGCCGCTCTGTCGTTCAGTTACTCTCTCTCTCTTTTTCTTCTTTGATTCGGTTCTATGAATGAAGATTTTGTATAGAGAAATAGTTAGTTCATAAACCCTAGAAAGCAGAGTGAATTGACATTTCTGTTGCTGCCGCGCTGCTGCATTTCACTTCCTTCCCCTAAGCGCCATGGTTATTCCTTTCTTCATATGCATATGTTTCTTCAGATTAGATCTACGTTCAGATTTTGTTTATATATTGCAAGGAAGCACCTTTGTTACCCTGGGATGGATCTGGATCCGTGTGAGATGCACAAGTTGCAATTGGTTGAAAAGCATATTGCCAAATGCGGAGATGTAAGGAGGATTAGGGATTGGGAAAGTGTTGTTAGAGAAGTTGATGCTGCTATTGCTGCTGGAGCTGATTCTTCTCCTCAGGTACACTCTTTCTTAAGTTTTCTTTTCTTTTGTTTAGCTTTTCATGTCATCTGTTGTTTTGTTCAAAATGTCTGAACTGGTTGGAAATTGAATTTACAGCTCTTTATGTGTAGAGCAGAAGCACTGTTGAAGTTACACCAAATTGACGATGTAGAATCAATTTCGATACATGTACCCAAATAGGAGCCACTTACTATTTCCTCTTCTCAAGCTAAATTTTTTGGAATGCTTTCTGAAGCTTATGTGTATTTCGTCAGAGCTCAGATTGAGAAGGCATTGGGAAGGTGAGTTTCTTCAACTTCAACATGAAAATGTCGCCTTGGATATGGTTTATTCTGTTTGGAGAGTGAAAACGGATGATGGATGTATTGCAGGTTTGAGAATGCAGTTAAAGCAGCCGAGAAAGCCAGTCAAATGGACCCTCGGAACGTTGAAGTTGCTGTTTTGGTCAACAATGTGAGGATGGTGGCGAGAGCTCGAGTGCGTGGCAATGATCTTTTCAAATCAGAAAGGTTTACCGAAGCTTGCTCCGCATATGGAGATGGTTTGAGGCTTGATCCTTCAAATTCGGTTCTATATTGCAACAGAGCAGCTTGTTGGTTTAAGCTTGGGCAATGGGAAAGATCAATTGAAGACTCCAATCATGCTTTGAAAATCCAACCTAACTACACTAAAGCTCTTCTTCGAAGGGCCGCATCAAATAGTAAGGTAAACCAGATTCCTATTCTTTATGATGCTCTATTTCTTCAGATTAGATGCTTCAATATTCAGTTTCTGATTTTTGCTCATTGCAAGCATGTTTTTTTTTTTTTTGCAAAGGTGAAGTATATGCAGGGTCGGTATGTGTGTTGCTCTCTCTCTCTCTCTCTCTCTCTCTCTCTAATACGGTCGTAAAGGTTATTTCCGGGCACGGATCATGGAACCTTCTCGAAGCTTCTTCCCTCTTACTGTTCCAATTTTGCAAAGGTAATCGCTTTCATCTAATTCCTTTAGCTCGGTTATTTTATTTTGGTGCTGGTGAATTTATGGGAATTTTTGTTCTGTATCTCTTCATCTCTTCTCTTCTCTGTTAGCGTTCGTCATCTGCTTCTTCTCTTGCCACCGCTCTGCTGTTCTTCGCTGCCAGGTGCAATGCTTTTTCTATTCTCCGCTGCAATTCTTCTTTTATTGTTTCTTTTTATTTTTATTATTTTAAAATTTGATAGTTTGCTTTCTAACTTATGCGTCTAGTACTCTTACTTCCTGGTAAATTTTATTATTTAATTCTATTATAACTTTTTAGTCTTTATTGATGTCAAATGTGTTGCTGCTGCTTAAGTGTTATTTTTACTGAGTTTGCTGCTCAAATTTTGTTATCACTTTATCAGAATGATGTTAGGTGAATTTCATGTTGCTCAGTTTGGACTTTGGAAATGAAAGCTTAACTTAGATTGGTGCCGATGAGTTTTTGCAAATCAAGGAAAAAGGCTCACATATGAATTGAATTCATTTCCATGTGCCGATGAGTTTGAATGGATGGCAATTTCTTAATATACTTCTCCGGCAAAGAAATGAAATAGGGAAGAATTGCATTAACGAAATGAAAAGTAGTATTATCTTTTAATTTCCATTTGTTGTGATTGATTATCGGTTTACTAATAGGATTTAATTTTATGTAAAGTGTTAAAACTTGTATATAGATATCACATTATATATTGTTACATCAGTATTATTTTTCATACCCACTACATGAATGCTCATCTTTGTGAGTGAATCATTTTGATTGCATGAACCTTTTACATTGTCTGTGCATTAGATATCACATTATATATTGTCTGTGCATTAGAATCAACCTCATTTTTTTTTCTTGAAAGAAAGATTATATGTAATGTCTATTAACTGTTGCCTACGCTATTTCTGAGTTTGGATTGGATTTCAATATTGTATATTTCAGTGCATATTAGGGGGGGAAAAAAGGTACAACAAAGAAGCAAAAAGAACCGTTGTTCCAATGCTATTTAACTGCTATCATTGCTGTGTAGTTTGAGTTATTACAGGTTAGCCTAGCTATTTATATATTCAATATTCATTCTAAACTCCCATTTAGTGTTTATTGAAGTTCTCTATTATTCATGTTGCACTCCTAACTCTTGGGATAGGTGGAACTCCGTTAATTAAGTATCGGTCTAAAAGAAGTGGTTTTAGTATTCCACTCCTGTAGTTAACGTAAACACTTTATCTTAACTCTTCATCTATTATAGTTTGTTTTGGTTTTCCTTCATGACCAAGTGATTATAATACCAAAGTTTAACTTAGTTGCCCAAAAGATTCATTGGTGAACCTTGCTTATCTAAGAATTTCTCTTATGTGTTTGAAACTTTCAGGATTTTGGTGTTCTCATGATCCCAACAGTACCAGGGTCTCCACCAAAGCTACAAACAGATCCATCTGAATTAGAAGTTTTTCGAGCAAGGGCATTTAGCTTGCTGTCCATTGCTGGAGTCTCTGGATTTTGCCAGGTTGTTCCTCTCTCCGCTATTATATATTTTTTAGAACTAATTGAAGCAATAAGAGGCCTCTCCTTATTTTAATATATCAGCAGGACTTTGCTCTCGTTGAATGCATGGTTTGACTATTATTTCAATTAGTGCCTTCATTATATATATTCCACTAGCCTTGCTTGCTTCATTTCTTTTACGGGCCTAGCTCATTATCATTATTAGGTCCTTTATCTTCTAGATTATTTCAAAATATATAGATGTGCCTTTCTAATATAAATTCATTATTGACTCTAAATTAGGATTTTTCCCTTAAGAAAATTTAATAGCTCTTTTTCTTTTTTTCAAATAGTAGTTTTCAAACTAAATTATTCAGTAAATTGCTTCATGAGAAGGGAAGAGAATATATAATTGACGTGTGTGGTGTTTCTTTTTTTTTTTCCAACACATGCTTTGAATTGAAATAGATCAGGTCATCTGTAGTTAATTAGCTACCTATTTTGTATGTATGGATAAACTCTCGCAGTCATTTTATTTCATGAATTTTCTATATATTTTATGGTCTATATATTTTTTAATTGACAGGATGTGAGGCTTATGAGAAGAGGATATAATGTTATTTTTTGTGCCTTAAAATACTAGTGTAGTACTAAATACGCTTCAAGGATTTGGCCAATTTTAAGGGCTGGGTTCTTGTTCTTATTTTTCTCTTATTTTTATTTATTTTTTTTACCAGAGAATCACTTACAGTTAGATTCCCAGTTATGCTTGCTTGGTAAAAAGAAACTTCCTTGCAGAGGAATAACTGGTTTTCAGGTACTTCCGTTTATTTCTGATTTTTCTGCCAATGAGTCCTTTGTCTTTTCTCCCTTGAAACTCCTTTTTCTCTAATATTAACTGGAATATACACCTTCTGCACTTTCTGTCTCTTTTGGCAAGTCCTTTGCTGTCTCCTTTGATTCATACATGATAGCAGTTTATCAGAAGGTTAAGAATTGTGTGCTTGCTCAATTAACTGAGATTGTAATTTTAGCTTAATATATATCAACATGTCACATCTTTCCCATTTATTTTTGTTCTCTTTTTTCCTTCTTATTTTTAGCTAATTTTGTTCTTCATATGTGAAATTTCGAATAGATTAATTTGACATGGTTAATCGAAAAAAGGTTATCAAATTAGTCCGGTTCATTGTTGGACCTTTTGTATTTTTTGACTATCCAATTGGAGTATTTATTTATAATAAAAAGCTTCTGTATTTATTTATAATAAAAAGCTTTTCCAGCATCTATTTATTTATAATAAATTTAAGTAGGTTTTATTTTATCCTTTTCTTTAGGTTTGAAATTGATTGCGTAGCTTCCATTCTATTTTCAAGCTTTGTAATTGTGTGAGTAGCTTCCATTCTATTTTCAAGCTTTGTAATTGTGTGAGGAGCGTCCAACGAGTTAAGGTACTTTATTTTTATTTACTTAATTGTTTATCAATTAATGTTTTATTGTAGTTAAAATGTGATTTGTTCATGCATTTAGTTAAGATGCACTATTACAATGGGACAGGTTATGAATATGAGTCAGAGTCGCAATTGGATGTACAATAGACTAAGACTTGGTCGAAAGGGTTTAACTAGTGAATTTACAAAAGGGGTAGAAGAATTTATTTCCTTTGCTGAGAGATCAGCAGATTTGTCAAGTGGACAAATTAGATGCCCTTGTTCTAGACTTCTAGGTGTAAAAACAAGGTTTATATGAAGTCTGAAGATGTAATAATCCATCTATATAGGAAAGGATTTGTTCCTGATTATTGGCTTTGGACAAGTCATGGAGAAAATTACCCAACTTTATGTGAGATCCCTAATAGGACGGGAGAACTTGGGTTAACTTCAGTAAAGATTGATTGTTGCGTTAATGGTTGCATGTTGTTCTATGCGAAAGATTGCAAAGATTTAAAGGAATGCAAGTTTTGTGGTGCACCACGGTATGATGCGAAAATAGTGAATGGAAGGCACAAGGAGATTCCTGTGAAAAGGATACACTACTTGCCTCTTTTTCCTAGCTTAAAACGATTATATGCTTCTTTGAGTTCTGCTCCACATATGAGTTGGCACCGTGCACAACAGAGGGAACCAGGAGTACTATGTCACCCATCGGACGGGGAAGCATGGAAGCAATTTGATCTCAAGCATTCAGACTTTGTAGCTGAACCAAGGAATGTGAGATTAGGTTTATGTGCTGATGGATTTTCCCCCTATAATCAATCAGCTACCCCTTACTGTTGTTGGCCTGTGATTGTGACTCCCTACAATCTTCCACCAGAACTATGCATGACCACGCCATCTATGTTCCTGACCTTAATAATTCCTGACCCTATAATCCCAAGGGAAAAATAGATGTTTATTTGCAACCGTTGATAGATGAGTTGAAGCTGTTATGGAATGAAGGTGTCATTACATGACATATCCCAAAAGAAGAATTTTTTTTATGAAAGCTGCACTCATGTGGACTATAAACGATTTTTCTGCATATGGCATGTTATCAGGTTGGAGCACTGCAGGTAAATTGGCATGTACGTGTTGTATGAATCAATCAATTGCTTTTACTTTAAAACATGGTGGTAAATGCTTTTGGTTTGATAGCCATCGTCAATTTTTGCCTTTGGATCATCCATATCGAAGAAATAAGGTTTCATTTTTGAAAAATCGAATTGTGACAGCTCAAGCTCCGGTTAGATTGTTAGGCGAGGAGGTTTGGCGAAGTGTTTGCAATCTTTGAAGAAGTACAGAAGGTCAATCTTGTTCATGTCTTGGTTTTAGTATTTCTCATAATTGGACAAAACGAAGTATATTTTGGGAGTTACCGTATTGGAAAGACAATTTGTTAAGACATAACCTTGATGTGATGCACATTGAGAAAAATGTCTTTGATAATGTCTTTAATACGGTAATGGATATTAAAGACATGACTAAAGACAATGTGAAGGCAAGAATGAATTTGAAGGAATTCTACCGACAAAAGGATTTAGAGTTGCAATCAAATACATGAAACCCAAAGCAAAATTCACTCCCTCTATGGAACAAAAAAGGGCAGTTTATAAATAGGTTAGTGAGATTAAAATGTCAGATGGATATGCTTCTAATTTGCGTAGATGCATAAATATTCGAGAAGAGAAACTGTTTGGGATGAAAAGCCATGACTGTCATGTCTTTCTAGAACGTTTGTTATCAATTGCCTTTGCCAATCTTCAACTCCAAATCTGGAAGCCTATAGCTGAATTAAGCAAATTTTTCAAGGATTTGTGCTCCACAATTTTGTAGCCGATGACTTATTGTTGATGGAGCAAAATATTATCACCACCACATGTAAGTTGGAGCAAATTTTTTCTCCAGGATTTTTTAACTACATGGAGCATTTGATAGAGTATATGAGGGTCTCTGCCAGTCTTTGGACACGAAAGAAGGAGAAAAATGTATATATAGAATCGCAAAGAGGCGGAAAAGAAGAACGAGAGATTTGGATCAGATTAAGTGCATAAAGGATAAGGATGGAGAGGTGTTGGCTCAAGAGGAGAAGATTAATGAAAAGTAGAAGAGCTACTTCTACGAGTTATTTAATGAGGGACAGAAGACTCTTCCGAGCCTTGGTCGATTATGCACAAGGGAAGAAGATAAAAACTTTGACTACTATCGAAGGATTCAAGACTTCGAGGTAAAAGAGGCTCTAAAGCAGATGAAAAATGGCAGGGCAGTAGGACCTGATAATATCCCGATTGAGGTTTGGAAGGGTCTTGGAGAAAAAGGCATCAACTAGTTAACCAAGCTTTTTAATGAGATTTTAAGGTCAAAAAAGATGCCTGATGAGTGGAGAAAGAGCACCTTGGTACCTATCTACAAGAATAAGGGGGATATACAAAGTTGCGAAAACTATAGAGGGATTAAGTTCATGAGTCATACTATGAAGTTATGGGAAAGGGTGATAGAACGGAGATTGAGAAAAGAGACACAAGTAACAAAGAACCAATTTGGATTTATGCCAGGAAGATCTACCACTGAAGCGATATACATATTAAGAAGGATGATGGAGAGGTATCGTAGTAATAAAAGGGATTTACATATGGTGTTTATTGATTTGGAAAAAGCGTATGATAGGGTACCAAGGGAGGTCTTATGGAAGGTTTTAGAAAAGAGGAGAGTAAGGATCGCATATATTTCGGCAGTTAAAGACATGCATGATGGGGTCACAATTAGTGTGAAGACTCAAGGTAGTGTGACGGAGGAATTTCTTATTGGTATAGGATTACACCAGGGATCATCCTTAAGTCGATACCTTTTCACATTAGTCTTGGAAGTACTCACAGAGCACATCCAAGAGCCTGTGCCATGCTGCATGCTTTTTGCCGATGATATCGTCCTTATGGGAGAGTCAAGGGAAGACCTAAATAAGAAGTTGGAGTTATGGAGAGAAGCTTTAGAAGTGTATGGTCTGCGCATAAGCCGTAGCAAGACGAAATATATGGAATGTAAGTTCAGTCTGAGAAGGGAAAACCCCAATATAGAGGTGAAGATTGGAGAGATTGAACATGATGTAAATCATAGGATCCAAGCAGGTTGGTCAAAATGGTGGAGTGCATCTGGTTTTATATGCAACAAAAAAGTGCCTTTAAAACTTAAAGGTAAATTCTATCGCACCGCTATAAGACCGGCTATGCTGTATGGTACGGAGGAAAAAGGAAAAGGAAAAAAAATACACCATGCATTCCTTTTTTTTTATTAGAATTAGCCGATTTTTTTTTGTTTGTTTTCCTTTTCCTTTTTCCTCTCCCTCAAATTAACTCTTCATGGGCATTTGGGTCTCCACTTCACTTGCATTAGTAGATGAGTTGTGTTGTTTGTTTTTCTTATAATCACTGTGGACCGTAATCATTAATATTGGATTGTGAATTACTCCATTGCTTTCACCATCTTCTAATCACACACTACAAAAGGATGCACACCAAGTGTTCGACGAAAGGCATACTTGACTTTTGAGCCCACTTTGACTAAATTGCCTCTCAACTTATCACTTTTAGGCGCATTCCCATTTCTTCCAATCCATCCACTCACTTTCTTCTTAACTTGCTTTCCATTTGTGGTCCTTAAGGGTATGTGCTTCTCATACTTCCTTACTTGCATGCTTAAACTACCCTTATACCATATGAAAATGATTTGCCTTGCCCTCTCATGTTATCTTAGTTAAATGTTGCAGCTGTCATGTGACAATGATACCCATATTCTATGGCATAACTTTTCATTGCATAATCGCATTTACTTCCACTTATTTGGGTTTGATGTTTTTCCCTTTCTTTGCCTCATAGGATGGTCATAAAAAAGAACAAAGGGAAAGACCCCAAGAAGCCAACTCCCAATAAAGCGCACCACGACCTAACGGCCAAGCCACTCTTAAAGAAGACTAAGGGCCCCGTTGATGTTCTAGAGAAGGACAACCCTCCTAAGGATTCGAACAAGTTTCCCAACCGTTACTGCGAACTTGTTTACCCAAGAATGATCGAAAGGAATTATCATCCGGAACCCCTCCTAGTCCTACCGGCTCACTTCAGTCCGATTGTGATGCCACATATTGTCCGGAGGCAATGGAGGTTCCTATTGAGGAAACCAAAGGAGGCCAACCTCTCATGGGTAGTAGAATTCTACTCCAACTACCACTCTCCCCTTCTCACATCAATATTTGTGCGCCGAAAGCAAGTGTCGGTCACAGTGGAAACCATCCAAGAAGTCATTGGGATTGAACCATCAACGGATGTATATGACGCCTACGAAGAAGTCTTGGCTACATGCGATGACCGTGCATTCGATTGGAGCGCGATCCTCCGCGTCATTGCTTTACCCGACGCCTATTGGATTCGGGGGACCATAAAGCGAAGACCCAAGGGTTTAGATGTCTGCCACCTCACTCAAGAAGCCACGGCATGGGCCCAAATTCTAGCTCACTATGTGCTCCCAAGTACACATGGGTCATCCATCACCGCCGAGTTGGCCTTATTGATATGGTGCATCTTAACCAAAAAACCGGTCAACATTTCGCATGCCATCCGCCAATCCATGGGGCGCATTCATGCCAAAGGAAATCTACCATTCCCCGCTTTGGTGACCGAATTGGTTGCAAAAGCCGGCGTCAACCGAGAGGCTAAAGATAGGAGAACCTCAATTCCGGTCGATGGTGATATTATTCCGACCAAGAGATGCCTCAAGCCCCCGGAAGCCACCAAGGACATCGGACTACCCACACCAACTCGCAACACTACCACTTCTTCTACATCACAAAAATCGGCCGCCCAACGCCTTGAGGACCTTCACAAGAAATTGGACCGTTATGAGAGGCGTAATCAACGCCGTTATGCTCATGTGAAGAGACTTCTAAGCACAGTCACTCCACCCATGGAGGAACCCGATATCTCCACATCCACCGCAACTTCAAGCGGAGAGAGCGATGACATCGGAGATGTGGGACACTCGGAGCTCAACCGACCACTGCGCCTAACCTACAGCACGGAGGACCGTGCTAAGTTTTAAGTGTGGGGAGGTCGGCCGACCGATCTCCGTAGGTAACATCTGAATAAATCTGAACACATTAGGATAGGTTGCATGATTAGGTTTTAGTTGGCACCATTCACATGATAAGTTTACTTGGTTGGAACAATGAAATTCTTTCTTAGGAAACCAATACTTTGGGGCAACCGTGGGGCATTGCAAATTTTAAATGCCTTGATGCCAAAATTGCATGAAGAATTATGTTTTGGAACATAGTTTTGAGCTAAGAACACAAGCAAGTGAGTTTTGAGCCTAATGGCGTGGTTACATCTTACAACCACTTACTTTCCTTCTTGTGTGCATTATTCTCTTTCTATGATTGTAATCTTTGCTTTGTTTCATTCTTTATGTCCATTATTTTGTATATTCATGCATTTATATGATTGAGGCCATCATTTCATTAGCTCACTTACCCAAATAGCCTACCTTTTATCTTCTATTGTTAACCAATTTGAGCCTACGATTAACCCACTTGTTCTTTAATTTAGCACATTACAAGCCTTAAAGCGGAAAACAATGAAAGTCCTTAATTTGGATCTTTGATTGGCTTAGGCTAGTGTATGTGAGTATCATTCAAGTGTGGGAACCTTGGGACATTGGGTGAATAAAAAGGTAGTTTTGTATTGTTATTGGAAATATTGAGGAATTGGGTACATACTCATGTCTTGATTAAATGTATAGACCTTATGCATTGATGTTCTTGTGTATAGTTTGAAAGAAAAAAAGAAAAGAATGAAAAGAAAAAGAAATAAAAGTGAAAAAGAAAAAAAAAGAAAAAAAATATATAGAAAAGAAAGAAAAAGAAACGCAATAAAGGGGACAAAATGCCCCAAAGTAAAGTTCAAATAAAATCAATGCATAAGTATTGTGAAATGGATGGAAAATACATGAGTATGTGAAAAAGTGAGGAATGGGTAGTTAGATTAGTACTTAATTGAATAGGTCATTATATAGGTTAGGTGGAAAAGTTTAAGTTAATCAAAGATTCAAATCCTAAGTCCACTAGCCATATATGATCCTACCTTGACCCTAGCCCCATTACAACCTAAGGAGAAGACCTCATGATAGATGTATGCATGCATGAAATATATGTTGATTGTTAGAAGAAGAACAAATCTTGGAAAGCATGATTAGGGGAGAATTGAGAGAATCAACCCTAAACACTTGAGCGACCAGAGCGCAAATACTTCCGGTGAGGGTTCGATGCTCAATCCTTTGATTCCCGGCTCTTGCGAGCATTCCTCACGCAAGATTGTATATATTGCATTTGATACTTAGAAATTGGCAAGTCCTATGCATTGACCACCATCGTGTCCCATGTGCTCGCATATGTCATAAGGAAGCTGATTTGTTCCCAACCAAGTAGATAACAGCACTAGTCGTAGTTGCATGCATATAAGTAGGTTGCATTTCGTGAGTCCTATACGTTTGTGACTCCTCGGTCTTCTGCGTTTCTTTGCATTTTCCTAAGCATGAGGACATGCTAGAATCTAAGTGTGGGGAGGTTGACAAACCCCATTTTGAGGGTTTATCTTGTGCTAATTTCAAAGGGTTTATCAATGATTTCACACACTTTCTGCATGAAAATACAAGGATTTGCATTCCTTTCCTAGTTTTGTCTCATGAATGAAAACATGCTTATTTTGCACTAAAATAGATACATCTCTAATCTTCTCTTGATGCCATTCGATGCCGTGACTTGTGCGCTAAGTGGTTTCAGGATATAGAGTAGGAATGGACAGGAAAAGAGAAGGAAGACGGGTGCAAGGGAGGGAAGCATGAGAATTGAGCTTTGGAAATTTTCACATGGGCGCGTGCGCGCACCTGACGCGCCCGCGCGGATAAGAGCAACGTGAAGCCGAGGCCAAGAGCCAAGCCACGAGCCGGCTTGAGTAGCGGCTAAGCCAGGATTCTCATGGACGCGCACGCGTACGTCCCGCCTCCGCGTACACTCCAAAACCGCATCCATGGCGCGTGCGCGTACCTTGCGCGTACGCGCCGATGCTCGAATATGATTTTTTTAGAAGTCACGTGACTCAGGCGTGGAGTTGGTTAGAGATCTTAACTTTTGAGGAGTGAATTGGCGGGAAAAGTTTTAAGAGGACTAGGGGAGCAAGAGTCAAAGACACTTAGTTCATTTTCTAGTTTTGAGATATTTTTGGGGGGAGAGAGAAGAGAGGACTCAAGTTCTTACTAGGGTTCTTCTTCATCAAAATTCTGGATTTTTTACCCATTCCTTGGTGAGATCCATTGCAACTTTCACTTCATTTTGTTCATGTAATAGGTTTCCTTTTCCAATTTCAAGTTGTAGTTGTAATTGCTAAAATTCCTTGGATCTAGGATTCAACTTTATGATTTTTGGATTCCATTGATACTTTGAGATTTTGATCCTCATTATTGCTCTTTGACAATTGTTGTTAATTCCTTGCATTGCAACATCTTTAATTCTACCTTTCTCTTCATTTTACTATGACCTTCTTTCATGCTCACCACATGTTTGATAAAATGTCAACACTAGCTATGGGGTAGAATTTTTACACTTGGCATAGGGTTTGGTCATTGGAAGAAGTTGAATAGTTGTATCAATAATTGATTTGGAGTTAGGGATTGCTAATTGACTTGGAGTGCACTAAAGCTAGATTCCCATGAGGTGAAGTTAGGACTTGTGACTCAAGTTGATTGTTTTCATTTGATTTTCCTCTATACTTAGGGGATAACTAAATGAAGCAAGGCCTAATTGTTGTCAACATTGAATGGACTATAAGGATAGAAGTTCTAATGCCAACCCTAAGCCAAGCCTTTTGATAATTGATTGTTTGTTTTTCATTACTTTGCTAAAACCTTCGAAGAATTCCAACGAGGCTTACTAAGTCAATAAGATGCACACTTTGGCAATTTCAAGGGAGAACGACTCGGGAGACTAGTACTCTCGGATATAGATTGTAGATTTGTTTGATGATGGATTTTGCGTTGGTTTAGACTATACTACGATTGATTACTTGATAAATTCTATACCGACAAAAAATTCATTTGTCAGTAACACTCCAATTTGATTGCTTTCGGTTTCAATTTCATTGTTAAGTATTTGCTTTCTTTGATCTAACACTGTTTGAGCGTTTTTAGAAGTACTTGGATTGGGAGTTAATGACAGAAGTGTATTGGCCGCTGTAGCAGATGGAGTAGTGGTAGAATTGGATGTTATCTTTTATTTTCCTTTTCTTTTATCATTGTCTGCATAATTTCAGATAAAATAAGCACCACCATGTATTATTAATTCAAATAAATGGTACAATAGGCAATTAACAATTTATTCACTTGGAAGTAGGAAAAGAATTGAGTGGGAATTTGTGGAGAGATTAGCCTCTAAATTACGTTAAAATAAGCAGTTAACAATTTATAAATCGGTTGCCAAATCGGTCGCTAAACTAAAAAATAGCGACCGCTTTTGTGATCAACCATTCCAAAGACATAATTTTATTTTGGTTGCTAAATAAAAAAATAGCAACCGATTTTAGTGACCGATTTTATTTTTGTAGTTAAAACTTATCGGTCGCTAATTCAGTTGTTATTAGCGATCGAATTTATTGGTTGCTAAAATCGGTCGCTGAATGTAATTTAGCAATCGATTTAGCGACCAATATTGATTTGGTTCTAAAAATTCTGTATCGATCGCTAAATTGGTCGCTATTAACAATTAATTTTTTCCGTCGTTAAAATCGGGCGCTATTCCAATACTTTCTTGTAGTGACAATACACTTCTTTAGTGGTGAATCTTAGTCCTCACATTATGACTATCAACAACAAAATCTTATTCATGATTTTATAGTGGAGAGTTACATTTATAGACAGGAACTTAACCAAATATTCTATATTCATCAACCACCATATGATTTGGTTGATTGACTTCTCCGAAATATTTGACATACACACAGTCATATCTTTATTTTCTTCAACTGTATACAATAAATTTTGTTTTTTGACTCTTCGGAAATACTTTTTTTTCCTTTTCTTGAATTCCAAGAGTACACAATCAATTAATAATTTTTTCTATAATATATCAACAACCTAAAACCTTTAAAGCAAAAAGCACCTGATTTTCTCTCAACCATTGTATTTACTTCATCATAAACCTTACATAGGTCAATTTTCCATTGGATTCAGAATGAATTGGATTCACAATTGATAACAATTATCTAATGTTAATAAATAACCATATATTAATCGATAAAAATTATCTAAACTATTTTAATGATTATAGGGTCATAAAACAATTCAATACTCACATTAATGGACCCGCCTTATTTAATTACCTATTATAACATGCTGGCAGTACGCCAGCACTGCATATATTTCAAGCACTATGTGAAAGACTAAAGTTACTTTGAAAATTGTTCTCAGGATGAAAGTGTATTAGCGTAAATTTGATGCTTCTTTAAAAATAACCTCAATATCTAAACTTCATATCAAAAATTGCTTTTTATATCCGTTGTTATATAATAGATTCAGTTATTCGTGACACATAATAAATAGTACCGCACGAATAATATATTTAAAATATTTTATAATAATTTAATTAATATTAATTTATATTTTTTACTATTTTTTTGAATTGGTAAATTATAGTATATTTTAATTAAATTTATTTTTTTTAAAATTATTATTATATAAAAATAAAATCAACTATTGAAATTACTGTTATATAATCATACTTGTCAAAATTTAGAAAATTATCTCAACTTAATATTCAATATATACCTAATTAATTATTTTTAAATTTAGAATTCTAAGAGCAACAACTCCTAACAAGTCATCTTTAGGATCAAAATAGGCTACGATTAAACTCTACTTTCCATTAAACCACCACAAACTTTTTTTAATTTCATATTGTTATTTACAGATAAAATAAACATATATGTGTATTATTTTATACGTAATCTCAACAAATTAGACCGACTCTTTTTAATATGACTATGTTATAAAAAATTATATAATTTTAATATTTTTACTATCATTATTTTATTTTTCAAGGACTAAGACCATAAATTAGCCCAAATCTAAGAAAACCAAACCCTAATTTGCTAACCGATTCAGGCCATGGATTCTTTACTTCTCATTTTATGTGGGAGTACCATTAATCCACTTAAAAATATTTACAAATTGAACCCCATTTTTTTATTTTTGAAAAAATTAATAATTAAAATTTTGTCTTTCTAATTTTGCTTTTTACACCTTTTCGTTTTTCTTTTAATTATAATTCCATAAATTAGAGAGATGTCTCTGCTAAGACTTTTTTTCCTAGTGTTTGTGTTCTTACTGCAGCTACCACAGTTGCTGTTGCTGCTTGTACTTAGCATCGCCACCACACCACACTTCCGGTCCCTTTGCATTGTTGTGCTTCGTCTCTGCCCCTGCGAACTACTCAAATTTCATTTAATCTTAATTTCAGGGATGAAAGAGATGTATCTGCTAGAGCTTTTTCACTAATGTTCATGTTCTTGTCACATCTCTGCAGACTACACCGTTGCGCTGTTGCTACCTGCACTCACCACCGCCACTACTCCTTCTACTGCTGCCACACCACACTTTCCAATCCCTCTGCGTTGTTGTGTACTTCGTCTTTGTCCTTGCGAACTACTCAGATTTCATTTTACGTTATTTGGTTTTATTACTTTTTCTATGGCAATTTTTGTGTATTTGGAGATTTTCTGCCGTCTTTGCACCGCAATGTTTATTTTAAGGGTGGAAAAGAAAATAAAACAACTACTTCACTTCAATGACAGATTAAGAGTGGAAAAGAAAATGCATTGCCTTAACTAAGCATTGCAATTGGCAACAAGCACAATGAAATTTTCTTTGCAAATTTATGATTATTATTAATTGGTGTCTGATTGTGTGAAAATTTTAGATCTGACTTGAGTTGAAAAAATTTTTCTGAAAAAGAAAAAGATTTGTTCCTTTGATTTAACCAAAACAACACAATTCGAATAGGAAGTGCAATTTTTCCTTCCCTTTGTTTTTTATTGAATCAGAACTTTGCATCATATCATATGTATAATTTTTTCTTAACAATTTTTCTTATCTTGATATGAGGGGAGGCATTCTTATACTATTACTAGGTTATAATTTCTAGTATTTTAAATTCATTATAATTACCAGTTATTGATGAGAAATTGTTGGTTAAAATTGAAACGACATAATCATTATGTGCACCATTTAAATATAGTTTCATTATATTACTAATAGAAATACAAAATTTATGTTTTCATGATTATCCAGTTGGACTAATCAGCAAAGAGTGGCTGCAGCGAAGGAAGGTTGGGGTTATAGATTAGTATTCTCAGTGCGGCTGGTAATTTGCCAAATCTATGTTTCTCTCTGTTAGTCGCAACTCTCTTTTTCTCAATCATGATGTTTTGTATGTTTGATCATTTCCTCACAGCTTGGAGTATTTCTTGCGGTAGATGCGTTTTATCTCGGTCTGTAGCAAATTGGTCGCTATATCCAAGATATCAGGAGTCATTAGGGTTACTATAGTTTGCTTGAACATGAAGTGACTAACCCTTTTTGTTTAACAGTGTTGCTAGTCATGGATGAGCATATAGAGAAGACAGTAGGCTAAGAAAACCAATTTTGTGTTCTGATGACCAACCATTGCAAGAGCCTTATAGCATATCTGTCTTTTAGTGGTTTTCAACTTTTCATAGATTTTGAGTTTTTCTCATCTTAATTCTTTTGGTGGCTTGTAAATGCAAGTTTGATTGGGAAGTCTTTTTAATTTCGGGTTTCTTCTATGACAAAATATTGTCATATTAATTTCAGAATTTAATTCAATATGCTATCTCTTAAATTAAGTACAAATTTACAACAAATTAATTTTTAAGTTGTAGGATTGGAAGATACCGCAAAAAAGAAAATACAATACATGCCTCAAACTGCACGAAAAGAGACGATTCAGTACATTGCACATAAGAAAAGGTAGAACTAAATCTAATCGTTACCAATTTCTATTTTTTTTAAAATATTAAAGGTCGATTTCCAAGTATTCTCTTTTCTTTTTGTTGAAATTAAGCACAAATAAATTGAGTCATGAATTAAAACAGGTAAGAATGATTCAGCTTATAACAATCAATGTGTTCCTAAGCTAGCTAAGATCTTTACAAGACCAAGTATTTGTTATTTGTTAATACACAAAAGGAGGCAATGCTAAAACAACTAACCAACCAAACCTAAAATCTATATATACAAGTTCATCAAAGTTACTTAAAGGGTAGGTAGCTCTTGCCTCAACTTTGTTCCGTGCAAGGGGTCCAAATCAATTTGCTAACATCAACCTCAAGACCCCCTCTACCAACAACTTTAAGATGGCGATCAAGAACCTTAGGATCTGCACAAATAAGATGCCGTCCTTTTCTGTATTGGATCAATTCTAGGCTCTGAAGAGTTGTCAATATATCTTCGACTTTAATGGCAGTCATATCACTTAGCTCCTGCAGAAAGACAACTTTCTCAGTAACAAGATAACACGCGTTCTATGAAAAAATTATTATACAGATGCTTACCTTGATGGAAATGTTACCCTTATGCTTTTTCAGAATGTCCAAGAGAACCCTGGTCTAATATCCTCTGTAGCTTAGCAGTCCAAGATCTGAAAGGGGTCTTTCTGGCGTGCCAACTTTGCCCTCCTTCTTGGAAAGTTCATATACTGTTCAATATTTGAAATTAAAATGGATGAAATCTACAAAAATGTGTGTGCGCATCGGTGTGAGAAGGATAGAGGAGGGGGAGAGCGCGCTTACAGAAGGCTATTAGAAATTTTTAATAGGATTCCTCGGAATGTTTTTCCTTTATGATAAAAGGTAGTCAATATCAACACCAGTATCGTTCATGTAAAGTAAATACGAAGAAATAAGTGCAACAAAACCATAAGGCATAAGTATGCAGGAGAAATAAGATATTTAAATTAAAACAATGTCCAATGTCAAGTTTCACCAATTACAAGCATCACAGGTTTCTGAGAAGAGATGAAAGAATTGGGATAGCAAATTAAAAAATATAAATACTGAAATATCTCATGCCAACCTGAAATGATTAGAGCCAAGTATTATTTACCTTAGAGAAGTAGCCAACCATGTGGCATCCTAGATTATCACATTCACACAAAACATAGAACAAAAATAGGTCTACATCATAATAGAGGGTCTTTTGATCAGGAAACAACTTTGCCAAATAACACAGATTCTGGCCATAAACCTTGTTCTTCTTCCCGTCAACCTGTTTAGACATAGAACAATAATTAAAAGTAATCACATCGTTGCAAGAATTAAGGAATTGAGTTTGGATATAAAAAAATATCAATCATAGTGGCCTAGGATAAAACTTACCATAGGAGGAGAAAAATGAATAGATGAACTTATATTAATAATAACAAAAACATTACTGTAAATATACATCAAACATTGATAGGGTACCACTTCTGTATATTTTATCACCAGGGGGATGCTTACAATCACATTTTTTCTGCACGAACAGGAACCAATGTTGTTACATGGGCTCAAAAAGGCATATAAATTATGCATATGATATGATGCAAAGTTCTGATTCAATCAAAAACAAAGGGAAGGGAAAATTGCAGTTCCTATTCGAATTATGTTGGTTTGGTTAAATGAAAGGGACAAGTCTTTTTTTTTTTTTTTTCAGAAAAAAGTTTTCTAAGTCAAGTCAGATCTGAAATCTTTACACAATCAGACACCAATTAATAATCACAAATTTACTAAGAAAAATTCATTGTGCTTGTTGCCAATTGCAATGCGCAGTTAAGGTAATGCATTTTTTTTTCACCCTTAATCTGCCATATAAGGGACACTATATATAAGAAGAGTATCCAGGATAATGTTTCAGTAGATTAACATGTTGAACTTGAAAGTAATCATGGAATACAAACTTCACTTGTAAAGTATTCATTCTGTTGATCAAATGTATTTCAGATGGGCTTCCTAATTATTGATTAGAAGTAATATCAATGTATCTTGTAATTGGTGTGTGTTGGCTTTCCCCCACAACCATCCAGATGTTCAACATAGATATAGGCATATTGTCTCCTAGTAAATGTATAGGCAAGGCTGTTTCTTTTTCAAAACCTTAGCAAATTTCTTGATCCTCAAATGGAAGGTTTCTATAACTATACTTAAGGCATGATTCATGGACTTCAGAGTTCATTGCGATACTTTAGCATTGTTCTTCTATATCGCTGCTGCCATTACCTTCTTTGTTTCTTCCCATTCTTGTCAATTTTCTTATAAGTAAATGCATAAACTAATAAATTTTATTATTTTAATTTTTCCTTTTTATGCGTATGAATAAGATATCAAAGGTGTGGCCATGAGTTTTCATTAGGTTCTTCCTATGGATTTTCAGATATTTCAACATTTGAATCACATTACTGATCTCAAACTTGTTTGTCTGTTGTTTTTATTTGTTTAAATTGTAATTACAAAAATATCACTTCATTCACTCTAGATTGTATACGTTTTATTACTTCTTAGTTTTTCTTGTTCTTATCTCATGTGTCACATTTATCCACGATGACTATGTACTTTCAGGAAAGAGATATCACAACTGCAGAAAAAAGAAATTGAAATGAAAAAGGCAGCAGCTAGACACCGGAGCTAATAGTGAAAGCCAAATTCACTCCACCTGCTCCGTATAAACTCTGGCCATTCACGCTCTGTGAATGCTCCCGAATGCCGTATATTCAACATCGTTTTTGTCAACCCCCATATGGAAACCCTAACCCACCGAGCTAAGCAGATTCTTCGTCGGAGAGCACAATCACGGCGATGGCGCTGGTTAGTTTCAGCTGGTGAGATGTAGGCGATGCTGAGAGACTGAGATCTCTGTTACGAGCTTCACGCGTTCACGAACGTCAACAGGCTTGGTGAGACATGCTGGATCAAGATCTCAACCAGCGCTCGCATCGTGTAGGGATTCTCTCGATTTTTTGTTTTTCTGGTACTCGATCTTTAATCTCTTTGATTTAGGGTTTCCTTTGTGTTTTCGTGGTTTTTGATTTGGTTTTTGGTAGTTGTTTTCTTTCTTGATAATTTGAGATGGTCTGAAGTTTATTTTTATCAATGTTAACTAGATTGGTTTCCGTATGATCTGTCGCCAGAAAAAACCATTGCCTTTATGATCGTTGGAGAAAACCCCACCGCTCTGGTCGTCGGTGTAAGTTATGTGCGGCGTCGTGTCTTTGCCCTGAATCTTCCCCATTATCTCAGTCGAATTCAAGGTGGGTAGGTAAGGGTTTTATATTTTGAAATTAATTTTGTTTATAATCATCGTGTTTTCTATGTATTATTGTGTTTAACGTAATTATGAATTCGCTGTTGCTCTATTTATAATCTTCCCTTTGGTGGCTCTGTTTTTGGCTATGATCTGGGTGTTTCTGGTCTCTTTTTTTTTAACCCTTATTTCACTGTTTCATACTTATGTTTTTCGTGAATGATTGTCGATGAATTGGATATTCTAATTTCCTTTTTTCGTGGAGCATGTGGCCACTTTCAAGTCTTTGTTTTTTTCAACTCTCATTCTGGATTTGATTTTTATGTTGATTTCCTTTGGCTTTAGGCATGTTTATTTCTCATAATAGTAACAACTGCAAACAGTATCATTTTATTTTAATTGCAGAATATAGTCGCTGAATTATTCTTCAATTTTTCTTCATATTCAAAGGTGTAAAAAATAAGTTAATATATTTATAGTGTGCAATTTTGGCCGCTGATTTGTTGTGTTGTGTGTCTGTTTCTCTGATCTTTGGGTTTTTTATCTTCTTGATTATTTACTTGTCCATCTCTATTGTTTATTTCTTCCATTATACCATCCTTTGCTTGAGAATCGCCCTCTCTATCTGTCGTTATATCTCGAGGCAGAAACCCTAGACCTTCCACCCCAATTTTCTCCTTCCAGTTCATGTGGTGAAGCACTTAAGAATCATATGCTTATAGCTATCTTTATAATAAATTCTGTTTTATTCTGATTCATTTGTGTCTTCGTGATGTTTTTGGAGTTTTGATTAGTTGGTTATATGTAAATAATACTGGGTGTAAATTGCTTGGATGTTTTAGTGTTTGGATCTGTTGATTCTGTTTGAGTTTATATAGCACAAAATACGTTACATATTCCAGCGTGGTTATATATGTCCATTTTATTTTTTCATTCCTGCTGTGAAAAAAGCAAAAGGTTATTGAATGAGAAAAATAGTAGGCTTATATTAAGAATTGTTGGATATTAAGTTTGTTTTCCATTTGAATTCATAAATTAGTTTTTATCCTTGGTTATCTTATAATTCCAGGTAAAACAGGCCAACAATTTTGATTGGATCATCAGGGATGAAGAGAACATTACAAAGGAAGTAGGTCAGGCTATGACTGCAAGCAATGAAGTACAGCTAAAGAGGCTTATTAGTGGAGTGAGCTAAAATGTTGTTATTATGCTTTTCTTTTTTTTTTTCTCTCAATTTGCTTTGCACTGGAACTCTTAACACTTCTTTTTCTAACCCTTATTATTTTTTGAATTGTGATGAGTTAGTGTATAGTGTTTGCTTATGTTAGTCTAACTATTTGTTTTCTTTTAATTAATAATTAGCTATAGTTTTTTTATACTTGAGAATCAGAAATTAAAATCATGTTTTATGTTTAGGACATTATTATGGTGAATTTGAAGCTAAGATTGTGTCTGTTCACATAATAAACATCATTTGAGTTGTTAATGTTTTCTTTAACTTATTATTTTTCAAAAATCTTTATTTTATGCTGTTTGTCTGTTGAATCCGGTAAACTTTTATCAACTTTTAATTTATTTTTTTAGGAACATTTAGAAGGGAGAGAAGAAAGAACTAAGCTTTCCACGCATTATATGCAAGGTGCTGCCGTTTTCTCCAATGACGATGAGTTGATATCCGGTTAGTTGTCTATATGATTAAGTTTATGCTATGAATGGGCATTTCCATATATTATATGAGGTCAATCCTTATCATTTGCTATGTATGCTGCAATTGTTGTAATGATGCATAGTTTTAATTTTTTAAAAAGGTATTGTATGAAGTTTTGAAGAATATTAAATGTAAAAGAGTAATAAAGAGATAAAAAAATAGTTCATATTTTATTCCATGTTAAATTAGGAGTACTATTTCATATTCTATTGTACTTAATGTAACTAAGGTAAAATAAATAGTATTTATAAATTTTTTTGTAGATTTAACCTTAAATTTTTTCGTCAAGTAAATTATAATATAATCCTAACAAAAAAATTACACTAAAACTAAAATAAAAAATAAAATAGTAGCATGTTTCTGAAATTAAATAAAAAATTAAATAGTAATTAAATCATAAATTTTTTATAATAAATAAATTAAAAATATGTAAACAATAACATGTTAAAGAGTTATATCTAAAAAAAATATTTTAATTATATAGTTATTAATTTTTATTTCAAATATTTTAATAAAATAATTACAAAGTTGGAATTTTTTAATAATCTTTTTTAATTTTGAAAAAAAATACAATTAAAAACATCTTTTTTAAATATAAAAAATTTAATATAATTATTCATATTTAATAAATATTTTTAGATTCTTATTTTTGAGAATTTTAAAAAATACATGACAAAATTAATTAACTTAAAATATAAAATAACAATAATATCAAATAAAAAAAATACTTAAAAGTAAAAAAATTCTAAAATCATAATTCAAATTCAATATATGATAAAAAAAATTAACAAACACCTACAGAAAAGTTAGGACAACTGACATAAGATGTTGTCACCATGATGGTGGATTTTCACCGTTAGCTTTCATCTCTACAGCAGTTTCAGGATCTCTATCATTAGAACCACATGTCATTCTTTAACAGTCAATGATAGAGATCATAGAATTGTTGTAAACCGAAGCTAATGGTAAAAATTCATCATGATATCTTTTTCGCAGGTGTGTGTTAATTTTCTATTATCTTACATTGAATTTGGGGTATGATTTTGAAATTTTTTTTACTTTTAAGTACTTTTTTTTTATTTAATATTATTATTATTTTATATTATAAGTTAATTAGTTTGGTCATATTATTTAAAAATAAGAATTTAAAAATATTTATTGAATATAAATTATTATAATAAATTTTTTTATATTAAAAAATGTTTCTAATTGTTTTTTTCATTTAATTTAAAAAATATTAAAAAATTTTAATTTGATAATTATTTTATTAAAAAATTAATTATTTGAAATAAAAAATTAATAAATATATAATTAAAATATTTTTTAGATATAATTCTTTAACATGTTATTGTTTACATATTTTTAATTTGTTTATTATAAAAAGTTTATGATTTAATTATTAATTATTTATTTTTTTATTTAATTTAAGGGACATGCTACTATTTTATTTTTTATATAGCTTTAGTGTGTTTTTTTTGTTGGAATTATAATTTATTTGGAAGGGAAGTTTAAGGTTAGATCTACAAAAAAAAAAATTGTAGATGCTCTTTATTTTATCTCAGTTACATTAAGTACAATAGGATATAGAGATATTACTCTTCGTTCTACATGGAGTGAAATAGGAACTGTTTTCGTATTTCTATGTTACACTTTTGCATCTAATATTCTTCAAAACTTCACAAAACCTTTTTAGAAGGTTAGAATCATGCATCATTACAACATTTGCAGCATGAATAGTTGGGAATAAGTTAGTCCATAAAGTAAAAATTTGTTCAGCTGTTATGGTCTTTTTAGTCATTGGTAGTGGAACAATTATGGCTTATTTTTTAGAGGATATAAGTGTTTTTGATAGTTTTTATTTGGTTGTAATTTTCATGACAATCGTAGGTTACAGTGATTACTCATTTAGTACAATTGCAGGAGTGTATTTCAGTTACATATAGTTATATAGTTATGTAGCTTCATATCTAACTAGTCTTGTCCTTCTTCTTTGAATTGTATTTTGTACAATGATAATGAATAAAAGCAATTTTTTTACACATTATTTTCTTTTCTTCTCATAATATATTTAATTAGTTTACATACACAACAATTACATCGTGTGAGCATAAAAATATAAAACATAGTTAACGGAAAAAATAATTAAAATAGAAATAAAAATTCATATTGTTCAAATAAAATTTAGTGTATATAATAGTAAACTGAATACAATTTAAGATAATATCACTAAAACAATTCATAAGAGACCTTTTGTTTTGGGACGACCACTGAAAAAGGTATAGCTAACACAGAAAACATCACTACTAGTGTCGATCTGCACATAAAAATCAACTGGAGGAGAATCTAATCGCACTCCTGAATAGTAGAGCCTAAAATTCAAAGGATTTAAACTAATTACTGATTGTAAAATTAAAAAAAAAAGAGAAGTTAAAACTTACCAAGCTTGAAGGCACATTTTTAGATCTGAATTCTCCTATCATTTGATTCTGTAACAATGAATAGCAAAACTCAATCTCAAGTTCAAATGCAAGATTTTATGAAAAAAAGAAATAAAATTACTGAAAAATGGATTCCCAATAAGGAGTTGATTGATCAAGAGGCAAAATCCAAGCAAACATTACTTAACTTTAGTGAGTATATTTAAAAAAGTTACAATTTTATACTTTTGATCAAAATATTTTTTTTTTGTAAATTTAGAACAAATTATAATTTCATAAAAATGACCAACAATATATACAATAATGAACCCAATAATAAAATCAACCCTTATCTCTTAATATTTTTAAATTAAAAAAAAAAAGACAAAGGGTCCAAAGAAATAAGGCCCATAATCTTTTTTTTGGTTGGTGGATTGGACAACTCTCAATTCTAGGTATACAACACACCCACACACTCCTTATACATTTTATCACATTTTTCCTCAATTACATTTTCTAGGGGTTTGAACCCTAGACCTTTGAGGTGGGGAGGAGGATATATGCCATTAGAGCCAAGGCTCATCGGCATAAGGCCCATAATCTATCTTCAATAATCGATTTCCACTTTATTTCGGAATTGGACCTTTAAAATTGTGGATCCAATACTTTTTTTTCCACCTTATTTTTTTTACAGCCTATGACTATGTTGGAGAGGCTGAATCATCCCCACCACCCAGCCCCACCCCATCGCCACCACGCCGCCGCCACTCCCACCATCACCGTCGCTGCCAGCACCGCCGCTTCCATGACTGCCACCAACACTGCAGCCGCTGACGCCATCCCTAACGCCACCGTCGCCATTGTCGCCGGCCCCTCCGCTGTCGTCGTCATTTCCGCCGCCAAAGTCGTGACCACCGTCGTCTTCGCTGCCATTGTCGCTGACGCCATCACCACCGCCTTAGCCACGTCCACCCCATTACCCCCTGCCACCCCACCACCTCCATTCTACCACTACCATTGCTAGACACCGCCAACCCCAGCACCCTCACCCCCCTCCTCACCACCAGTCAGTCCAGTACCCTCACCTCCTCATCGCCCGCAGTCTATCCTTACCAGTGGTATCCGACACTGCCAACCCCAGCACCCTCACCCCCTCGTCGCCCACAATCGATCCTTACAGTGGTATCCGACACCGCCAACCCCAGCACCCTCACCCTCCTCGTCGCCACCAGTCAGTCCAGCACCCTCACCCCCCTCGTCGCGCGCAGTCTATCCTTACCAGTGGTATCTGATGACACTGCCAACCCAGCACCCTCACCCCCTCGTCGCCTGTAGTCGATCCTTACCAGCGGGATCTGACACCGCCAACCCTAGCAACCTCACCCCCTTCGTCGCCCCCAGTCGGTCCTTACCAACGGTATCCGACACCGCCAACCCCAGCACCCTAAGCACCCTCGTCGCCTGCAGTCGATCCTTACCAGTGGTATCCGACACCGCTAACCCTAACACCCTCACCCTTTCGTCGCCCGCAGTCGATCCTTACCAGTGGGATTCGACACCGCCAAGATAGAGATCTTGAAACTGGTGCAGAGACGAAAGCTAATGGTGGAAATCCACCATCATGGTGGCAAAATCTTATGTCGGTTGTCCGACTTTTTTGCAGGTGTGTGTTAATTTTCTGTTATTATATATTGAATTTGGGCTATGATTTTGAATTTTTTTTATTTTTAAGTACTTTTTTTATTTGGTATTATTGCTATTTTATATTTTAAGTTAATTAGTTTGGTCATGTATTGTTTGAAAATCTTAAAAATAAGAATCCAAAAATATTTATTTAGTATGAATCATTATATTAAATTTTTTTATATTAAAAAGAAAAATATTTTTAATTGTATTTCTTTATTCAAAATTAAAAAGAATATTAAAAAAATATTTAGAATAATTAAAGAAATCAATTCCAATTTTGTAATTATTTTATTTAAAAAATATTTGAAATAAAAATTAATAAATATATAATTAAAATATTTTTTTAGATATAACTCTTTAACATGTTATTGTTTACATATTTTTAATTTGTTTATTATAAAAAGTTTATGATTTAATTACTGATTATTTATTTTTTATTTAATTTCAGGGACATGCTTCTATTTTATTTTTTATATTAGCTTTAATGTGTTTTTTTTTTATTTTTTTGTTGGGATTATAATTTACTTGAAGGAAAAGTTTAAGGTTAAGTCTATAAAGAAATTTGTAGATGCTCTTTATTTTACCTCAATTACATTAAATACAGTAGGATATGGGTATATTACTCCTCGTTCTACATGGAGTAAAATAGGAACTATTTTTGTATCTCTTTGTTGCCATTTTGCATCTAATATTCTTCAAAGCTTTATACAATACCTTCTTAAAAAGTTATAACCATGCATCATTACAACATTTGCAGCATACATACCAAATGGCTAGATAGTTGAGAATAAGTTAGTCCAAAAAGTAAAAGTTTGTTCAGCTGTTGTTATTGTCTTCTTAGTCATTGATAGAGGAACAATGATGGCCTATTTTTTAGAGGATATAAGTATTTTTGATAGTTTTTATTTGATTGTAATTTTCATGACAACCGTAAGTTGGGGTGGTTACTCATTTAGTACGGTTGCAGGAAGGTGTATTTCAGTAATTTGGATTGCATTTAGTGTTGTTACCATGGTTCTGAAAATCAAATCAGACCGATCGGTTCAACCAGATTAATCGGTCACTAGTCACCTAGCCAGTCCGGGTAAGGTCAGAAGCAAAAAATTGGTGAAAAAATCAGTCGAACCGGCGGTTAATTGGTGAATCGGCAGAACCGTCTGATTTTTAAGCAGGTTTATGGTTTTAAAGTAAAACCCCAAAACGGCGTCGTTTTGTCTGTTAAAAAAAGAAAAGAAAGGCTAAACGTAAACGAAGCTGAACCCTAATCACCCAGGAGAGGAATCCGCACCCACAGCAACTGATCTCTCATTCTCTCTTCTCTTCGCAATCGCATATCCACCACCACCAATTGATCAGCCCACCACCATCACCACCGCATCCCGCAGCCACAGCAGCGAAGGCTTTGACCACCGTAGCCACCACCGCGTCCTCTTTCGTCGCCGAGCTCGCCTCCTCTTTTGTCGCCGTTACTCGCCGCCGGTAAGTAATACTCTGTTATTCACTTATTCCTCCTCGCTGCCTTCTGATTTTCTATGCATGATTTTCTGATTTATTTGTTTGCTGGATTCAAGATTTTGATTTATTTGTTATCTGTTCATGATTTATTTGTTTGCTGGATTCATGATTTTGATTTTTGATTTTTTGAGGTTATTTGTTGATGATTTATTTGTTTGCTGCTTCGTGATTTTGGTTGCTGAATTATTTATTTGTTCATGGTTTTTTGAGGTTATTTTTTGTTTTTGATTTTCTGATTGTTACAGATGGAACAATCACAAAGTAACCCACACGCACAAGATAATGCTGTTCAAGATTCTCAAACTGGTTCATCTAGAGGTAAATCTGATCCAGCTTGGCAATATTTTACAGTGAAGTATGACAAAAATAACAAGGCTCAATATACATATATTTTCTGCTTGAATACTTACAATGGAGGGGGGATACATAGAATGAAATATCATCTTGCAAAAATTCCTGGACAAATTAAAGTATGTAACAAAGTAACTAAAGATGTTGAACTTCAATTCAAAAGGCTTTTGGAGGAAAACAAAAAAAATAAGGCAGAAAAAAGAAAATTTACAAGTGATTGTTATGATGTGGAAACACAAGCGGAAGAAGAGTGTGAAGCGCCTAATCCTGTACAACCTCCGGCTCCTGCAACAATAGGTGACAAAGGAAAGAGAAGAGCTATTGCTGCTACTCCAATTGGAAGTTATTTTAAGGGAAGGACTATGCAAGGCTCTCAACCAACTTTGAAAAGTGTTTTGGTCAGTAAACAAGTTGTGCACAAGGTTAAGTTGGGGCTTGCAAAATGGATCATTGATGCACGTATTCCATTCAATGCAATTCAATCACCTTACTTTCAACCTGCCTTGGACGGCGTTGCTGAAATTGGACCTGGTTTCAAGGGACTGTCATACCATGAAATGAGAGTTTATTTGCTGGCAGATCTTAAGAAGGAGTGTCAGTTGCTTGTTGAAGGCTATAGGAGCTCGTGGAAAAGCACTGGTTGTACATTGATGGCAGATGGCTGGACTGATCAAAGGTAGTGTACGTTAATTAATTTTCTAGTTTATTGTCCCGCTGGTATGTCATTTGTTAAGTCTGTTGATGATTTTGATATGATAAAAACTGCCGATACCTTGTTTAAATTGTTTGCTGAGGTTATTGAGTGGGTTGGGTCTAGTAACATTGTGCATGTGGTTACTGATAATGCTACGAATTATGTATCTACTGGAAAACTCATTCAAGAAAAGTATCCAAACATTTTTTGGTCTCCTTGTGCTGTTCACTACATCAATCTTATTTTGAAAGACATAGCAAGTATTCCTCACATAGCTGACCTTGTCTCTCGTGCTTCAAAACTGACTGTATTTGTTTACAATCATATGATTTTCTTGTCATAGCTTAGAAAAAGAAAAGATTGGAAAGAAATTGTTTGACCAGGAGTTACACGTTTTGCTACTGTTTTCATTACTTTGTAAAGTATATATGATCATAAATAAGACTTGCAAACATTGGTGGTGGACAAATATTTTACTTCTCATAAATTATCTAAGAGTGTCAATGGAAGTTGGTTAGCTCAATTATCTTGGATAGTAAGTTTTGGGATGATTGTCTTACTACTGTGATGATTGTTGGTCCTCTTATTAAGTTATTGAGGCTTGTTGATGCTGATGAGAAACCTTCTCTGCGATACGTGTATGAGGGCATACAAAAAGCCAAAATTGCTATCAAGACAATGTTTAGAAATAGAAAAGCTGCATACACACCTTATACAAATATCTTGAAAATGCGGTGGGATAAGCATTTGAAGCGTGACCTCCATGCAGCAGCATACTTTTTGAATCCAGATTTCTTCTATAGTGAGGGGTTTGTTGAGAAAGCAAATATCTTGAGGTCTTTACTTGATTTATTTGATATTGAAACTCTTTGCGATGACTCAATTGCCGCAATGCAAGAAATACAGTTGTATTGAGATCGAAAAGAAAATTTTGGAAGGGAAAGTGCTTTGAAAGCAATTAAGAGACTCGAACCTGGTAGGTTATTATATTTCTATGTTCAATTTACTTTGAAAGTTTTTTAAATATTGAATGAGAATTGATGTTTGACTTTCATATTCTGGTAGGTGAATGGTGGAGGCTACACAGTGGAAGTGCTCCTAATTTGCAAAAAATGGCGATTCATCTTCTTCATCAAACATCTTCATCATCCGGATGTGAGAGGAACTGGAGCCTCTTTGAACAAATCCATTCAAAGAGGAGGAACCGATTAGAGCGTCAAAGGTTAAGTGACATTATTTATGTGACTTATAATCTACGCCTTCAATCTAGATTGCATCGCAAGAAGAAGAATTATGATCCAATTGACATTGAAAGCATTGACATAGTAGATTTTTGGGTAATGACGGATGAAGATGATCCTGAATTTACTAATGGAGACATCGAAGGCATTGAAAATTTAATTTACAAGGATAATGCTATGCCTTCATATCCTAAATGTGATTGAAATAGAAAAACTTGTTTCATTTACTAAAGATATCTGTTATAAAGTTATAACTTTAATTTTTTCTTGGTTTTTTATTTTATTTTATTAGATAGAGGAGATGTGGAAGTTGATGTGGATTTGCCTGATGTTGCTGATTCTTCAAATACAGCTTCTTTTGGTGGTACTTCTGAAGATGGTGGCTTTGGATTACCTGTTTATGATGGAGATATTGGAACACTTAATGATAATTATGATTTTTGATAAGTTGCACCTTTGATTAGTTGAAAACTTGCTAGTAATTGTTTCTTTTGGATGTAGAACATTATGGGTTTATCATTATGTGCATTTTTTTGTTTAGTTAAAAATTTTGATGTTTGAAGTTTTTGTGAACCTCTAATATTAAGTTATGGATAATTTAATTTTTTAAATTTTATTAAGTTAGAAATTATTGAATTTATATATTTAAAATTATTTTTAGGTTTTTTAATAATTTTATTTAATATTTAATTAAATCGGTTGAATTCCGGTTGAACTCCGGTCGAACCAGTGATTCATTTAACTAGTGACCTCACCGGTTTATTGACCGGTCCGGTTTTCGCAACCTTGGTTGTTACATATAGTTATGTAGCTTCATATCTAACTAGTCTTGTTCTTCCTCCTTCAATTGTATTTTGTAAATTGTACAATGATATTGTACAACGATAGTAAATGAAAGTAGTTTTTTTTTCCACACTTTTTTCTTTTCTCCTCATAATATATTTAATTAGTTTACATACACAACAATTACATCGTGTGAGCATAAAAATATAAAAACATAGTTAACGGAAAAAATGAATCAAAATAGAAATGAAAATTCATATTGTTCAAATAAAACTTGAAGTATATAATAATAAACTTATTACAATCTAAGATAATATCACTAAAACAATTCGTAAGAGACCTCTTGTTTGGGGACAACTACCAAAAAAGGTGTAGCTAACACAGAAAACATCACTGTCAGTGTCAATCTGCACATAAAAATTAACTGGAGGTGGAGGAGAACCCAATTGCACTCCTGAATAGTACAACCTGAAATTCAAAATATTTAAACTAATTATTGATTGTAAAATAAATTTTAAAAAAAAGAAGTTGAAACTTACCAAGCTTGAAGGCACATTTCTAGATATGAATTCTCCTATCATACATTGCCGTAACAATCAAAGATTAAAGAGTGTGTGACTCACCGAAAAGCAAAACTCAATTCTAGGATCAAATGCAAGGTTCTATAAAAAAAAAAGAAATAAAATTACTGAAAAATGGATTCCCAACAAGGAGTTGATTGATCAAGAGGCAAAATTCAAGCAAACATTACCTAACTTTAGTAAGCATATTTAAAAAATTTACAATTTTATAATTTTGATCAAAATAATTTTTTTTAGTAAATTTAGAACAAATTATAATTTCATAAAAATGACTAGCAATATATATAATAATGAACCCAATAATGAAATCAACCCTCATCTTTTAATACTTTTAAATTCAACAAAAAAGACAAAAAGTCCAAAAAAATAAGGCCCATAATCTATCTTCAATAATTGATTTCCACTTTATTTTAGAATTGGACCTTTAAAATTGTTGATCCAATACTTTTTTTTTCCACTTCATTTTTTTATAGACCTATGACAATGTTGGAAAGGCTTAATCATCTCCACCACCCAGCCCCACCACACCACCACCATCACCGCCACCGCCATCGCCACTCCCACCATCACTGCAGCCACCAGCACCGCCGCTTCCACAACCGCCGCCTCCAGCACCGCCGCCACCGCTACCAGCACCGCTACTGTCGCCACCGCTGAAGCCACGTCCACCCCCACCACCTCCATTCTACCACCACTATCGCTATACACCGTCAACCCCAGCACCCTCACCCCCCTCGTCGCCACCAGTCAATCCAGCAACTTCACCCCACGTCGTCCGTTGTCGATCCTTACCAGTGGTATCCGACACTGCCAACCCAAGCACCCTCACCCCCTTCATCGCCACCAATCAGTCCTTACCAGCGGGATCCAACACCGCCAACCCCAGCACCCTCCTCGCCACCGGTCAGCACCCACACCCCCTCGTCGCCCGCAGTCGATCCTTACTAGTGGTATCCGACACCGCCAACCCTAGCACCCTCACCCTCCTCGTCGCCCGCAGTCGATCCTTACTAGTGGTATCCGACACCGCCAACCCTAGCACCCTCACCCTCCTCGTCGTCCGCAGTCGATTCTTACCAGCGGGATCCGACACCGCAACCCCAGCACCGTCACCCCCTCGTCGCCCGCAGTCGTTCCTTACCAGCGATGGAAGCTAATGGTGAAAACCCATCATCATGGTGGCAACATGTTATGTCGGTTGTCTTACCTTTTCTGCAGGTGTGTGTTAATTTACTGTTATCATACATTGAATTTGAGCTATGATTTTGAATTTTTTTTACTTTTAAGTACTTTTTTATTTGGTATTATTGCTATTTTATATTTTAAGTTAATTAGGTTGGTCATGTATTGTTTAAAAATCTTAAAAATAAGAATTCAAAAATATTTATTGAGTATGAATCATTATATTAAATTTTTTTTATATTAGAAAGAAATATATTTTTAATTGTATTTATTTATTCAAAATTAAAAAAGAATATTAAAAAATATTTAGAATAATTAAAGAAATCAATTCCAATTTTGTAATTATTTTAGTAAAAAAATTATTTAAAATAAAAAATTAATAAATATATAATTAAAATATTTTTTTAGATATAACTCTTTAATATGTTATTGTTTACATATTTTTAATTTATTTATTATAAAAAGTTTATAATTTAATTACTAATTATTTATTTTTTTATTTAATTTTAGGGACATGCTACTATTTTATTTTTTATATAACTTTAGTATGTCTTTTTTTTTATTTTTTGGTTGGGATTATAATTTACTTGAAGGGGAAGTTTAAGGTTAGGTCTACAAAGAAATTTATAGATACTCTTTAATTTGTAGATACTCTTTAAGGTTAGGTCTACAATAGAATATGGGATATTACTCCTCGTTCTACATGGAGTAAAATAGAAATTATTTTTTGTATCTTTTTATTGTCCTTTTGCATCTAATATTTTTCAAAACTTTATACAATACCTTCTTAAAAAGTTATAACCATACATCATTACAACATTTTCAGTATGCATACCAAATGGGTGGATAGTTGAGAATAAATTAGTACAAAAAGTAAAAGTTTGTTCAGCCGTTGTTATTATCTTTTTAGTCATTGGTAGCGAAATAATTATGCCTATTTTTTAGAAGATATAAGTGTTTTTGATAGTTTTTATTTGGCTATAATTTCCATAATATATTTAATTAGTTTACATAAATAACAATTACATCGTGTGAGAATAAAAATATAAAACATACTTAACGAAAATAATGAATTAAAATAAAAATAAAAATTCATATTGTTCAAATAAAACTTGGTGTATATAATAGTAAACTGATTACAACTTAAGATAATATCACTAAAACAATTCATAAGAGACCTCTTGTTTGGGGACAAGCATCCAAAAAGGTGTAGCTAACATAGAAAACATCACTGCCAGTGTCAATCTGCATATAAAAATCAATTGGAAGAGAACCCAATTGCACTCCTGAATAGTACAGCCTGAAATTCAAAGAATTTAAACTAATTATTAATTGTAAAATAAATTTAAAAAAAAGAGAAGTTGAAACTTACCAAGTTTGAAGGCACATTTCTAGATCTGAATTCTCCTATCACACGTTGCCGTAACAATCAAAGATTAAAGAGGTGTGACTCACCGAAGAGCAAAATTCAATCACAGGTTCAAATGCAAGGTTCTATAAAAAAATTACTGAAAAATGGATTTTCAATAAAGAGTTGATTGATCAAGAGGTAAAATCCAAACAAACATTACCTAACTTTAGTATTTAGAACTTGATAATATGCATAAAGACTGGAATGAGAGCATGGTATTGTTGTTCTTATTGGAGAAGATTAATAGAAGAAACTGGCATAAGAAAGGAAAACAATTTAAAAGAGATCATCAACTGAGATTAGAAAAAACCTGCAGAGACAGAGAGTTAGAGCAAACCGGGAGAGAGGAGGAGGCGGTGGAGTAAAGCAGAGGAGGAAGGCTAGAGGAGGAGCAGAGAGACGAAGAGGAGGCAGCAGCAGAAAAAGGAGAGAAGAAGCATAAAGAGAGACTGTGACAGTGCAGAGAAAAAAATGTTTATTGAGTACAGATCATTATATTATACTTTTTTATGTTAAAAAAATATTTTTAATTATATTTCTTTATTCAAAATTAAAAAATATTAAAAAAATATTTTGAATAATTAAAGAAATCAACTCCAATTTTTTAATTATTTTATTTAAAAAATTATTTAAAATAAAAAATTAATAAATATATAATTAAAATATTTTTTAAATATAACTAATATATGACTTTTTAACATTATTTAATATTATGGTTTACATATTTTTAATTTATTTATTATAAAAAATTTATAATTTAATTATTAATTTTTTATTTTTTTATTTAATTTCAAGAACATGCTACCACTTTATTCTAGGTTAACTTTAGTGTGTCTTTTATATATATATATATATATATATATATATATATATATATATATATATATATATATATATATATATATATATATATTTGTCTTTCATTTAAATCAACACTAGCCAATTATTCATCATATATACTAAATAATTTAAGAATTAACATAAGTTTATTTTAAACATAAGTAACCTTAATTTTTTATATATCAAAAATATAAAATTATATAGCAAAAATAAGAGAATTTAAATCATAGATTAACTAGTTTTATGTAGTTACTAATAAAAATATATTGATACTACTTAACAATAATCTCAAAATAAAACTTATTTTTTTATTAATGAATTTTTTAATTATATTATTTATCTTCTTTATTTTAACTTGTATATGCATAAGAAATTAAATAATATTAATTAGGATGTTATCTTTAAAAAATATTTTACACTTAATTTTTGGTTCCAAATAAATAGGATGATCAAGAAGAACTTATTATTATTATTATTTCTAACCATATATAATAACCTATACTTGTTAATTAAACTAAAATATCGTAGCATTTATTCTCTTTGGTCGATACACACATATGTATGATACAATTAGTATTGAGTTAGCCCAATTAGAGAACTATAATATAAATAGGAGTATGATGTAATAATAGAAGGGGATGCATAGTGTAATTGAAAATTCTACTTTCTCTTTTTGACCTTAATTCTAGGAATTTCTCTTCTATTTTCTCTGATTATCTCTAATTCTCTCTAGTTCTTGATACAAATTCGTATCAAATGGTGCTTTCATTGAACACCATGCCAAATTTCTATGATGATGCAATTTGGGAATAGATTCAAACTAGCTTAAATTGCTTGAATTCAAATTATGAAAATCAAACCAAGATACTTGCAGAAATTCAGGCAACTTGCACCAAAATTTGTGCAACCTTGAATGATCATGTCACGAGCAAATTAAGGAAAAATGAAATTAGAGGCTGACCAAGCAATGAGGGGCAAACTTGGCACTGAATACAAGATAAATTCTGTTATGCAAAAGGGACACTTGGCAACAGATGCGGATGAGCAGCTGAGGAGAGGCAGCAGAAAGAAATGCTCTAATACTTGGCTGCGTGACTATGTTTGTTAGGCAATTTTTGGTACAAATTGCACACGGTTGAAGGCACTGATTCGAGCATCATCGCTCCCCTTTATTATTCTTTCCCCTTACTTATACTTTCCTTTCATAGACTTTTGTACTTGGTCTGCACTATTTCATTGGTTTTAATACCTGTTCTGCACTCATATATATATCAATATCCAAAGAAGAAATTCTACCTCTTTCATTTGGTGCTTTCATTGAGAGCCATGACAGAAGGCACGAGGTTTAAAAAGGTACAAGCTGATATTAAAACGTTGTATGAGCTTGTTGAGAAAAATGCAGAAGCTCATTGAGCTGAGGTAGCGAGGAACAATGAGAAAATGCGTTTGAGAATGGAGACGATGCATAACTCCATTATGCAGGTGCTGCAAAAGCAGCCTATTAATACCAGCCATGGAACTGACCCGAACACGGAGTTTAGCCATGGCTCTCATTTTGGTCATGGGGGTGGTTTTCACAATCATCAACCTCACTTTAGAAAACCAAATTTTGATCTACCCAAATTTGATGGTTCAGATGTGTTGGGATGGATATTCTCTGTGGACCAGTATTTTGACTTCTATCGGGTGCCTGAGGAAGAACAAGTTACAATTGCAGGAATGCACATGGTGGACCCTACCATTCCTTGGTTTCAGATGGCTCAACGTTCATTACCATTCCATTCTTGGAATGAGTTGCGTCAAGCAATCGAATAACAGTTTGGTCTGTCTTTGTTCGATTCTCCACGAGAATCATTGTTCAAGATGATGCAGAAAGGCTCGGTAGCAGAATACTACGCAGAATTTGTGTCCCTGGCTAATCGGACCAATCTTGAGCCTCTGGATGCTCTAAGAGACTGTTTCATCAGTGGCTTACGTATGGACATTAAACGTGAGGTAAAATCTCAGTGCCCTCCCTCATTAATTAGAGCTGTGAGCTTAGCTAGATTATATGAGGACAAATTTTCATCATCTTTTCAAAATTCACAAGGCCCAAACACTTACCGTAACCAAACAATCCATTCAAATCAAAACCTTCAAACAAGCCCTGGACAACAAAATCAGCCTGCCTTTTCCCGCCAAACATTACCACCCTTACTACCCACTCCAGCCACTAAGCCTGTCATAAATCCAACAGAAACCAAGTTAAACGCCTCACGGCAGCTGAGCAACAAATGAGAAGAGAAAAGGGTTTATGCTACTGGTGTGATGAATGTTTTTTCCAACACATAAGTGCCCAACAGACACTTTATGTGGTTTCAATTAGAGGAAATAACAGAGGAAGAGGCTGAAGAACAACAAATGACTAATACTGAACAATTTGCCCAAGAGGATGTGATGCAGCAGTTAGAACAGCAAGTTACGGATCATCATTTGTCTTATAATGCAATGAATGGAGCTGAAGGGTTGGCTACAATCCGACTGACCGCAAAGATTCTTGGTCATGAAATCCAAGTGTTAATTGATGGTGGAAGTTCTGACAGTTATATCCAACCAAAGATTGCAAAATTTCTTAACCTTCCAGTGGAGCCAGCACCTGGATTTAATGTCATGGTTGGCAACTTTGAATTGATGAAAGTGGAAGGATGTATTAAGGCTCTTGAGGTTAATATGCAGGGCCACAAAATGATTGTTCCACAAGTATATGTCTTACATGTCGTAGGTGGAGGTTTAGTACTTGGCACTACTTGGCTCAAGAGACTAAAAGCTCACATTGTTGATTATGATTCCTCATTTATAAAGTTATAGCAGAATGGTGGGTTTGTAACCATTTTTGGTGATGCTTACAATGGTCCGAGACAGGCTCAATACAACCACATCAAAAGGTTGTTTCACACTAATTCAGTTGCTGAAGCTTTTACTCTACAATTACAAGAAATGAGGGAAGAGACTCTACCGCAGAAGCAAGGAAATACGAAGCAGCTGCAATTATCTCAGGAACTAGAACCTAAGTTGGCCTTGCTTTTACAGAATTATGCAGGGGTGTTTGATGCCCCTTCAGGATGCCACCTGCTAGAAGCCATGACCATGCTATTCCATTGATTCCAGGAGCTCAACCAGTGAAGGCAAGACCTTATAGATATCCTCATTCGCAAAAGGAGCATATTGAAGGAATGGTGCAATAGATGCTTGGTGAGGGAATAATTCAGCCAAGTAAGAGTCCTTTTTCATCTCCAATATTGTTAGTTAAGAAGAAGGATGGTATTGGAGGTTTTGCACTGATTATAGAGCACTAAACAACATTACAATTAAAGATAACTTCTCTATTTCCACTGTTGATGAGTTGTTAGATGAATTATTTGGGGCTACAATCTTTTCAAAGCTTGATTTAAGGTCAAGCTACCATCAAATTTTAGTAAAGAAGGAGGATAGAGAGAAGACTGCTTTTAAAACCCATCAAGGGCATTATGAATGGCTAGTCATGCCATTTGGTTTAACCAACGCTCCAGCCACTTTTCAAGCATTGATGAATGATGTTTTTAAACCTTATTTGAGAAGGTTTGTGTTGGTATTTTTTGATGACATTTTGGTGTATAGTCCGCATTGGAATGCTCACTTAGGCCATTTGGAAACAGTGCTGAAGCTATTACAGCAAAACACACTCTATGCCAAATTGTCTAAATGCCTCTTTGGGGTATCAGAAATCGACTATTTGGGCACACAATCACTAAAGAAGGAGTGCACATGGAGAAGGAGAATGTTAAAGTTGTGGTAGAGTGGCAAGTACCTAAGAATCTGAAATAATTGCGAGGATTCTTAGGCTTGACAGGTTATTATCGAAGGTTCATCAAAGGTTATGCTTCTTTGGCAGCCCCATTGACCAATCTTTTAAAGAAGGATATTTTTTTCTGCAATAATGATACTGAGGAAGCCTTCTTGAAACTAAAGAAAGCTATTATTCAAAGCCAATTTTGGCTTTACCAAATTTTGAATTGCCTTTTGAGGTGGAGACAGATGCATCTGGGTTGGGAATAGGGACTGTTCTAAGCCAAGGTAAACCCTATTGCTTATTTCTCAAAGAAATTGTCCCCAACCATGCAATATCAATCGGCTTATACCAGTGAATTATATGCAATCACTGAAGCCATTGCAAAATTTAGGCATTATTTTTGGTAAGAGATTTGTTATCAAAACGGACCAACAAAGTTTGAAGGCTCTGCTAGAAAAGAGTCTGAGCACACCAGAACAGCAGAAATAGCTGCACAAGTTTGTGGGATTTGATTTTGAAATCCAATATAAACCGGGAATAGAGAATGTTGCTGCTGATGCTTTATCTAGATGTTACTATGCCGCTTGGTCTTGCTCGGATCTGAATTGGCTGCAGACACTTAAAAATGACTTAGAGAATGATGGCTCTCTTAGGTAGCATTTTTTCCAGGTACTGAGACAGAGACTGAGAGACTAAAACTCAGTATCGTGTTTGTTAGTTTAGAAACTGGTACTAAAATTTCTGTCTCTGTCTCTAAAATTTCAGTATTTTAGTACCTCAAAAAAGTAGAGACACAGGGGACTGAAATTTTTAGAGATGGAGACTGAAACTTTAATAACATTTTATACCTAAAATACTTTTATTTCAATTAATTAATTCCAATTTTACCTTTGTGCAAATTAAATTAGAGTTTCATTCTTGTTTCAATTTCTGTCTCCCATTTTGCACCAAACAGAATACTGAGATTTGTTTCAATCCCTGTCTCTTAGTCTCTATCTCTGAATCTCAGTCTTTCTGTCTCTGTCTCTCCACCAAACGCTATCTTAAGGAACTCTTGCTGAAGTGTAGAGAAAAAATGGAAATTATTCTTATAAGAATGAGTTGCTGCTGTAGAAAAATAGGGTGGTTATTCCTCAACAAAGCTCACTTATTCAATTAATCCTCAAGGAATATCATGATAGTGCCATAGGGGCATTCCGTTCTGCTAAAACAATTGACAGAATATGCTCCAATTTCTATTGGCCAAATATGCAACAGCAGATCAAAGAATATGTGCGAAACTGTGTTATTTGTCAACAAGCTAAGGTGGAGAACAAATTTCCAACAGGATTATTGCAGCCCTTACCAGTTCCTTCCCAAGTTTGGGAAGAAATTTGTATGGATTTCATTACTTCTTTTCCACCATCTCATGGCTATTCAGTGATTATGGTGGTGATTGATAAATTAACCAAGTTTTCTCATTTCATTGCTTTAAAACATGATTTCAATAGCAAACAGGTAGCTAAAACTTTGTGCAGCATTTGGTAAATTGCATGATTTTTCAAGGAAAATAATTTCTGATAGAGATAGAGTCTTTATCAGTAAGTTCTGGCAGTAATTGTTTAAATTACAGGGCACGAATTTGGCCATGAGTTCAGCATACCACCCCCAATCGGATGACAAAGTGAAGTTTTAAACAAAGCTCTTGAGTGTATCTCATTGCTATTGCTTTGACAATCCCAAGCGTTGGTTTTCTATGCTGCCTTGGTCACAGTATTGGTATAACACAACCTTTCACAGTTCTATTAAAATGACTCCCTATAAGGCCCTCTATGGCAGAGATCTCCCCTCTTTGGTTAAGTATGAAATTACTCCTAATGATGTCATTCATTGCAAGAGTTGCTGCTAGAAAGGGATCAGTTGTTGGCTCAACTTAAGGTTAATATGAATCGTGCTCAATAGTCTATGAAGCTTTTTCAGATAGAAAGCGCAGACAGAGTGAATTGGTAGTAGGTGATTTGGTTTTGGTTAAACTACAACCTTACCGCAACACTCAGTTGCCTTAAGAAAAAATCAGAAGTTGAAAATGCGATATTTTGGTCCCTTCAAAATTGTCCACAAGGTAAGCCCTGTAGCTTACAAATTACAGTTACCTAATGACGCTAAAATACATGATGTGTTTATATTTTGCTGCTCAAGAAGTTAAGGGAGATGGGAAGCTTCCTTATCTTCCAATACCTTTAAAGACTATTGAAGGAGGACCTGTTGTTTCCCCTACGGCATTTTGGTAAGAGGACTATTGTGCAAGATGGTCGTGAGCTGCAACAACTCTTAGTCAATGGAAAAAGCTGATGATGTCCTTCTACTTGGAGTTTAAAGAGGAATTCTATGAGGCATACCCAACTTTCAACCTTGAGGACAAGGTTGCTGCTGATGGAGGAGGTAATGTCAAGAGCAAATTAAGAAAAATGGAATTAGAGGCTGACCAAGCAATGAGGGACAAACTTGGCACTGAATACAAGATAAATTCTGTTATGCAAAAGGGACACTTGACAATAGATGCGGATGAGCAGCTGAGGAGAGGTAGCAGAAAGAAATGCTCTAATACTCGGCTGCGTGACTATGTTTGTTAGGCAACTTTTGGTACAAATTGCACACAGTTGAAGCACTGATTCGAGCATCATCACTCCCCTTTATTATTCTTGCTCCTTACTTACTTATACTTTCCTTTCATAGACTTTTGTACTTAGTGTGCACTGTTTCATTGGAACCTTCTGCACCATATAAATATAAACAAATAATAAAAAAAAAAAATAAAAATCAAAGAAAATCATTCCAATCACAGATCATAGATCAGCAGCTCCAATATAAATTCAATCAAATTAGAAGCAAAATTCAATAATCCAGCGGCTATCTGCACTTCCAGTTCTGCAATTTCAGATGCTAGAATCAGATTATCCAGAACCAGATTCAGCCATAGATACACCAGATCTAACAATTCTAGACAAACCAGATGCAGATTTCCAGAATGCAGATATAAAAATTCCGAGTTGGAAAGCAATACAGAACACACAGAGGAGGCAGCAAAATAAGATTTCAATTTTAATTTTCATCCAGCAGAAGCAACAAATATTGCAGATCAATCAGAATTTCAACCACAACAAGTAAATCAACAGAAAATCCAAATCAAGCAATAATTCAGCAGTCCTCATTGTCAATTTGTAATTACAAAGCAAAAACACAATTTAAGCAATAGCAGCGACATTCTTGCCTAAATTCAAATATCATCGATGCAGAAAAGAAAGAAGAAGCAACCGATTTGGCCAATGAAGAACAATCAGATTTCAAATTTGATTTCCAACCAGAACATCAAGAAGAATCAACAGCAATTTCAGATCAAGCAGGATTTCCAAATTCAATTCAAATACCTCTAATTCTAGAGCACACAGAGAGGAGGGGTTGATTCGCCCACTGCCAAAGCCACCTTACTCGTTTACAAAGGTGGTGGTTGGCCGGGCGACAACAAGCGGCGCTGGCAAAGCTACAGTTCTGCATCGAGGGAGTAGCGCCGAGGTCGGCACCATTGCGATGGAGGAAGGAGAGGACATCGTGCATGAAAGAGGCGGCTGGATCCAAAGCGGCAAGGACGGTGGCGGGAGTGGTTTTGCGGGTGTGCTTCGCTGTGGCGTTGTCACGACGCGAGGAGAACCGCGAGGGATGAACAGTCGTGTGGAGGAAGCACTGAGTTCCGACGGCAATCCTCGCAGAGGCTGGCTCCGTCGTGCTTCTCCGTTAGTGCCAAGCCACCGCCTCTCACGGCGGCTGTCTTCCCGTGGGATCGAGGCGGTGAACGCACAGCGACGATTTGTAATGGCGAGCGAAGGTTTCGGTAAGTGACGGAGAGAACGCCACAGCAACCGGGAAGACGGAAGACGGAGAAGGCAGGACGAGAGCTGGACGGCGGTTCCCCCATGCAACTTCGCGACTGCCGGCGACGTGTGGGTTGAGTTGAGGCGGCTGGATCCTTCCTCCTCTTCCGCAGCACCAGGAATGAAAGGAGGGGAGAGTACTGCTCCCTATTCACGGGTTGGGCCTCCCTAATGAGTGTGAAGCCCAAATTCAGCTACTGCAGAATGGGCCAATTACTCCCAAAAATTAAGCTACTGCAGAATGGGCCAACTACTCCCAAAAATTATTATTGTGATCAATTAATGGATCCAATTATTTTTAAACAATGGGATTCTGGTGGTTAAAGTTTTTTTTGGCAGTAGCATAGTAAATATTATTTTATAATTTTTTTATTATTTATAATTAGTTTCTATAATTTTTATTAGAATTTATATTTTTTTTGCAATTTTGAGGACAAGGTTATTTTGAAGGATAAAATAATGATACAATTAGTATTGAGTTAGCCCAATTAGAGAACTATAATATAAATAGGTGTATGATGTAATAATAGAAGGGGATGCATGGTATAATTAAAAATTCTATTTTCTCTCTTTGATTTTAGGAATTTCTCTTCTATTCTCTTTGAATGTCTCTAATTTTTTCTAGTTTTGATACAAATTCATATCAATGTATAATTGATAGTTATTTTAAAAAAATAGAAACAAATATTAGGGAAAAAAAGAATCATCATAATTTATTATTTTTAATTATTAGTTTTAGCCATTAACTAATTTCTTTAGTTTAGTAAACGAACAACATATTAGAATCAATATTGTTACATATTATGCATAACTTTTTGAATAGGTTAAAATAAAAATCTTTACTAAAATATCAATTTTAAATTTAAATAATGTCACTTTAATTCATAACTATATTAGAATTAATATTTTTAAATTTTAATAAATTAATAAAAAAGAACAACACGTATTATATATGTGTTATATATATTTTTGTACATTACAAAAATTATAATTTATATAATTGACACGATTAAAAAAATTAAAATTATATATTTTAATATTATCTATGCATAGCATGAATTATTAAACTTATAGAGACTTAATACCTTGCATTACAAACATGACAACGTTATGTTATTATAATTCACTTTCCCAATTCAAATAAAAATATTCAAGTAATTTATTATCTTTTTTATTTTTTCTTTCATAAGAAAATAACATGACATAATTATTTACAATTTGATTTATCAACTAAATATTATTTTACTTTTTTTTTTAGAAATATTTTTTTTTTGGATTTTGTAATATGTCATAAATTTATTTAAAAAAATAAAATGTCTAAATTAAATATTATAAAGTATAAATCTTATTTAACAATGATTTTTACAAAAAATTATATGAATAAAAAGTTATTATTTATAGTTTTAATAGTGTCATTTGATTATGTGTACATATACAAAATTTTCGATTCAAATCTTAAGAATAAAAAAATATTTTTATATTTTTTTAAGAAAAAGAGCAATAACATTATGATTATAATACTAATATTCCAAATATCTTTAATATATATATATATATATATATATATATATATATATATATATATATTAGGTGATCAATATTTTTTTTGCTTTTGCCTTTAAATCAATACTAGCCAATTATTCATCATGTATATATTAAATAATTGAAGAATTGAACATAAAATTACTTTAAATATAAGTAAGTTTAATTTTGTATACATCAAAAATATAAAATTATATAGCAAAAATAAGAAAATTGAAATCATAGACCAGTTAACTTTATGTAGCTACTAATAAGAATATATATGATACTACTTAGCAATAATTTTAAAATTAAACTCATTTAATTAAAATTTTTTATTATATTATTTATCTTCTTTGCTTTAACTTGTATATGTATAAGAAATCAAATAATGTTAAATAGGATGTTATCTTTAAAAATATTTTATTATTTGTTCTTTTTGGTTGATACACACATATTTATAATTGATAGTTATTTTAAAAATATAGAAATAATTATTAAAAAAAATAGAGAATCATTAGAATTTAGTATTTTTAATCATTAACTAAATTTCTTTAATTTAGTAATCGAACAACATATTTTAATCTACATTTTTAAATATTAATAGTAATTGATAATAAAAATAATAAAATTTGATAATCCTTTAATTTTTTATTTAAATAATATCAATATATATTTTTTTACACTTACAATATATTTTAAATTTAACAAAAAATCCAAAAAAAAGCCCATAATCTATCTTCAATAATAAGCCTAAAAATATTTACTGAGTTATTACACCTTATATACTATGTATTCTTTATGTATTTTACTAAAAAATAATTACAATGATAAGCCTATTATTGATAAACAAATTACCGTGATGTTGATGGTTTATAACCAGAAGGGATTAAGAAATGGAGAAAAATAAGTTCTTCTCATTGTTAAAGAGAGTGAAAATTTCTCCTTAAAAAATATTTGTTGAATTATTACACTTTATATATTATGTACTCTCACTAAAAACTAATTACAATAATAAACCTATTATTGATAAAGAAATAATCTAGATAATAAAATGACTACTCTCTTCTCTTCATTTTTCATTGTGTTTCTATAGTTTATTTTTTTCTTCTTCTTTTTTAATTTACATACTGAATGTTTTATATTTTTTTTAGAAAATTGGCAAAGTATAATCTTAATATTCCAAACATATTTATATATAGAGTATGCTAGCCAGCACATTTATGTAGTAGCATACAGCTATGAATAATGATTTAATGGTGTAGATTGGTGTGAGATTTCATCCAATAACTCACATTTCTCTATTGATTATATGCTGGTCAAAATACAGTAAAATTGCTGCCAAACTTTTCCTTATATATATACTTCACGACTCCCAGCAACAGACCAATTACTCTTCCTCAATGCATTGTAAAATTACCTTATAAAAGGAACTATCCTCTCTTCATTTTTTATTGTTTCTCATAGTTTATTGTTTTTCTTCTTCATTTTGATTCTTACAATACCATACAATTTGATTCCACTCCAACTACTCTCTTCTTATTTTCCTTTCTTCATTGTGATTCTTACAATATACACAACAATACTATCTTCTCTCATGGCTCATCAAGAGAGTAAGTTATTAAAATATTTTTTTGTAAATTTAAAAAATTATAATTTTATAAAATAACCAACAATATATATAATAATGAACCAATAATAAAATCAACCATCATCTCTTAAAATTTTTAAATTTAACAAAAAAACAAAAATCCAAAAAAAATAAGGCCCATAATCTATCTTCAATAATAAGCCTAAAAATATTTGTTGAGTTATTACACCTTATATACTATATACTTTTATGTACTCTCACTGAAAAATAATTACAATGATAAGTTATATTGATAAAGAAATTACTGTGATGTCAAAGGTTTGATGAACCAGAAAGGATCAAGAAAGAGAGAAAAATAAGTTCTCTCATGGTTGAAGAGAGTGAAAAATCTTCCTTAAAGAATATTTGTTAAGTTATTACACCTTATATATTATGTACTCTGTATGTACTCTCACTAAAAAATAATTACAATGATAAGCCTATTATTGATAAAAAAATAATCTAAGTAACAAAAGTGTGAATTTGAACAATATGAATTTTTATTTCTATTTTATTTATTTTTTTCGTTAACTATTTTTTTATTTTTATGTTCACACGATGTAATTGTTGTGTATGTAAACTAATTTATATTATGAGGGAAAAGAAAAAGTGTGAAAAAACTGCTTTCATTCATTATCATTGTACATATCATTGTACAATTTACAAAATACAATTAAAGGAGAAGGATAAGATTAGAAATAAGAAGCTACATAACTATATTAACAATACTAAATGCAATCCAAATTGCTGAATTTGAACCTCTAATGTTCACCGTTCTACTATGTTACGTATAAAAACTATCAAAAACACTTAATCCTCTAAAAGTAGTCATAATTGTTTCCACCAAGACTAAGAAGACGATAACAACGTGGAACAAACTTTTACTTTTTGGACTACTTATTCTCAAACTATCCACCATTTGGTATGCATGCTACAAATGTTGTAATGATGCATGATTCTACTTTTAAGAAGATTGTATGAAACTTTGAAAATGTTAGATGTAAAAGGCAAAACAAAGAGATATAAAAAAATTCCTATTTTACTTCCATGTAGACGAGGAGTAATATCCCCATACTGTAGTTAAATGTAATAAGGTAAATAAAGAGATCTACAAATTTCTTTGTAAAATTAACCTTAAACTTCCTCTTCAGTAAATTATTATCCCAACCCAAAAATTAAAAAAAACACATAGAGCTAATATAAAAAATAAATAATAGAATGCCTGAAATTAAATATAAAATAATAA